>NC_056739.1:406644920-406647420 GCF_019279795.1 Protopterus annectens
ATATGTATCTTCCTATACATATCTATGTGTGTGTATGTGTAGTTACATATATATATATATATATATATATATATATATATATATATATATATATCTGCATATATGGGCGTGTGTATATGTATCTTAGTGATGTTTATTGCTTCCACATTGTTCATTCCCTATGGTAGTCAGACTGTACTGCATGATATGTTATTGATACCAGCCTGACATTATACAGGTGGGATGGATTACTGTTATCATCTTGTGCCCATGTTGTATCAGGTTCTGGTTATGGGACTTGCAACAGTTGGTATTGTATTGCAGGGCAGACCTGTTTGGCTGGGGGAGGGGTAATATTAATACGTACAAGACATATGTAGCTTGGGCCCCCTCACCCCCATTAATGGTGCCTGTGGTCATAAATGTATTTGTTATGTTCTCTTTTATATCTAAAATATATATATATATATATATATATATATATATATATATATATATATCTATCTGTAGACATATATATCTATATATGTATGCATGTGTGTGTGTGTATATATATATATATATATATATATATATATTTAGGTATGTATACAAGAGAAAGCTCGGTACTTCACCGAGCGAAAGTGCTTGTTTTATGTCTTCTGCTGAAATTCATTAAAGGATTCAACTTTTCCTGATTCTGAGTTCCTTTCCTGGATTTTGTTTTTCATATATATATATATATATATATATATATATATATATATATATATATATGTGTAGATATTTATATATATATATATATACTAGATATATATCTATATATACAGATAGTTATATAGCTATTTAGACAGAACTGTACACACACACACACACACACACACACACACACACACACACACACACACACACTCACACACACACACACACACACACACACACACACACACACACACACACACACATGTGCTATTGTAACCTGATAGTAACATTTTTGCTGACTGTAATGGAACTTTGTTACATTTTATTCACTGAGGAGCTTTTCTCCCCGGATCTCTGCTAAAAATCAGCCAAAAGTTCAGTCAGACTAACACAGTTAACAAATGTAAAATAAATAAATACATAAATAAATAAATACATCTACATGTTTTAAATACATTTCCTGTACTGTTCAATGACTGTGCTGGATGATATGCTTGTGAAAACATCAGGGTTATGTATATCTGACATGGCTTAGTGGTAAATCACTTTGACAATGGTATTTAGGGTCCTGGGTTCAAGCCTTGCAGAGGTTGTTTATTTTGTTGCTGGCAGAACAAGGGCCATTGGATACAGAGTGATTAAGACACTTTTAAGCAGTTGTAAGTGGGTTTGCATGGGTTTGCACGGAGGTAAGCATTGCTAACTTCTGGTTACAGTTTCTTATGCTGATTTAGCTTCTCCAGTGCTTAACCTGTGTAGGCATTGCTTACCCCTGCGCAAACAAGGTACAACATGCAGGAGAGGAATATTAGAATATGTATGAGTGTGTCTGAGTTAACCTGCCAAGAAAGTGCCATGTCAGGGCTGCTGTAACACTTAGAAATGAAAAGCATCCCCCTGTGCAGATCATGCAGGAATAGTAATTGTGGATTTCTGAGTTGTACACAGAAAGTATGTCAAAACTAATAAAGGTAATCCTAAACACTGGTGTGTGTCATCTCACTTGTACCTGAAAAATAGAAATGTGTATGTCCTACAAAATGCATTAGCTGAGATGAACTGAGTTAGCACTACTTGTCTGCAAACTTTAGAATGGGCATGTCAAATAACTGAAAAATGCAACAGTACATATTGCCATCAGAATGTGTTTTACTTGTTTGCCTGCCAGCAGTGTCTTGTGTTAACCTTTCAATTTCAGCTGTATGTAGCTGTGAATATACTGAAAATGTATAAGGCTAACAGGTGCAGACTTAAAACCTACACTGTGTACTCAGGAATCTAAATAGCAGTATGTAGTTGTAAAACAGTCAAATGTGCAATCCAGCTAATGTGCATATGTTTCACAAACAGTCACACCAATGTCTGTTCTGTATGCATAATGTGTACTGAAAATGTGAAACAAATAATGCAACATGTCATAATAAAATTACTGTGCACAAAAATATGTACTAGATAGAAATGTCACAAGCAGCACACAACACCTCCCCAGTAGCTCAGTCTGATAATGACTAGGCTTGTACTTCAGTTTTGCACAGACACCACAGTTCAAATCCAGGGACCACCATTAACATCTCACAGTCTGGTTCTACAGTTGTAAACTGCAATATGAATAGAAAAAATAATGTACTGCAACAAATAACATTTTCCATATAGGGCACACAGGTAAAGAAATCTGAATAGAAATACTAGTATGATGTGTATAACTATGAAAGGTGTACAATTCCTGTGTTGATCAGCCCCAGTCCTACAAATAGATGCAAGCTAGACATCCACCCTCTGCAGTCTGGCCCAGACAAGCAACTCAAGTGTCACACTGTCACAGACAGTTTCCCCAGTTGCC
>NC_056739.1:406652420-406685417 GCF_019279795.1 Protopterus annectens
TCTACAGATATAGACCCACACACACACACACACACACATATATATATATATATATATATATATATATATATATGTATAAAACAATATATATATATATATATATATATATATATATATATATATATATATATATATATATATATGTGTGTGTATGCATATGTGTATGTCTAAATGTATACAAACATACACACACACACACACACACACACACACACACACACACACACACACACACATATATATAAATACATATGTATATGTATATATATATATATATATATATATATATATATATATATATACATTTCCCCTACTGTTGAATGACTGTGCTCCACAATATGTTTGAGAAAGCATCACACATTATCTAGACACACATATATATATATATATATAGATATAAAGTAGTAAGCAGGTGCGAAATGGACAGTTATGTCTGGTGTGAAATCCATGTTGGGAACACATTGCCCTTCTTTGTGAAGGTGAGATTGTTATGTTGGGGAAGGATAGTAGGTATATTTGGGGAAGTAGGTTGGGTTGGAAGACAGACAAGTCAGCATACAGGGGTGGTATATGACACTTGGTGGGTAAACACCTTGGATGGGGAGTGATGTTTGGAAAGTGGAAGCCCCTGAGCCCCCAAATGGAAAGAGTGGGACCAAGGTCCCCACCCATGGGCAGTCACAACTATAACTTCACAGCCCTGAAGGTGCATGAGCTGGGGGTTGAGCAGGAGGAGCATGCGGACCCTGTAATTGTGCACCAAGGGCCTCAAGACAGTGTAACACATCCCCCAAGTCCCTGTGGAGCTCAGACCCTGAACCTGACTTCAGGTGACAGGATACTGTCTGTGTGTGCTCCCAGGGGGGAATGAACACCATCTCCTGAGGTGGTTCCACCAGAAGGCAGTGCAGGACCAGCAGATGATGAGGTACCGTGGTGGGTCCCATATGTTCTGTGACCTAGTAACATGGCCAGATAAGGTGGGAGAGGTGGTTGTGCTGGGAACATGCTTCCCAAACATGCTATTCTGTCACAGTTATAAAACATATGTGGATAGTAATAGTCCACACAATCCAGGATTACTTCTAACAGCATGCATAGATATCCCCATTAACACAAAACACCAGATTTGGAGCAGTCACATAACAAACAGAACACATGCATATATGGAACCATAATGGCCCTTACAATGGCATGCAGGTGATGTTGTTAGCAACAGGCCACCAATGATAGTGTTTCAACATGGAAGATGATTAGAAACACATTGCACTATTTGTTGTACAATATGATATATGTCCCAACAGTAGGTTTGCTGTAAACATACCCCTTGAGTTGTGTGTTCAGATTATTGTTGCAGATATGGTGGGGGGAGGGCAGAGATGTCAATTAACAACTATTATATCCTTGCAGTATGAGGTCCTCAGACATTTTTTCCTCTTTATGTCTTTCAGGCACCACATCTAGAGAGCGGCTGCCAGTTTATTGCCTCCAGGAAAATTATGTGATAATCAACTACCTGGTGCAGCATCACCACACCCTCATTGGCCGTACAGCCCATGATCTACAGGAGAGGAACGCCCTGTGGAACGAGCTTGTCCACAGGGTAAATGATGTTGGCCTGCATAACCGCAATTATGAGCAGGTCCAACATTGGTGCACTGACCTCATCCTCCACACCCGTCAGTGTACTGCTGCAGTTAGGAGGGACCAACTAGCCACGGGGGGGGGGGTCATGCCATCCAGCCCCCGACACATGCTGAGGAGCACCTGCCCACCAGCAAAGACAAGACCCAGCTGATAGCATTGTGGAAGTGGGTGCTACCCACACAATGGATGACGAGCATGCAGGTAAGGCCACAGGGCACATCAGTGGACCACTGTTACTTATCCATCTGCATTTGTAGAGTTTAATCATGCATATATGAGATAAAATATATATAGTCTGTTGCTGCATAGTAGTAATGAACAGATGTGCATAATCTGTAGTATTGTAGGTTTGTACTGTTGATGTATTGAAATGCTGCTCCCACCCTGTATCAATGCCATAGATGTGGCTAGTGACATCATATCTCTCACACAGCTATGTAGGTCCCACTGGTATACCTCTGAGGCAGAAGCCTGTAGCTAGTGAGTATGGTGTTGTTTGTTCAGGTTTGCCGATACACTGGCCATGTTATGGCCATGGTATTTCCATGCGCACATTTAACACACCTACCCATAATGCATGCTGTACATGTTCACTTATTGTTGCTGTTAACTGCACTGCATCACAGTGGTCACCATGGTGGCATATCTGAAGAGTATGTAAGAGTCCTGCAATATAACTAACAACCTGTCATTGCAAGATGTGTGCACACAGATGAACATAATGGTAGGACAAATGGCCTACAGTAGGAATATGTCTGAAACATCACCCTTATACAGTGCTACAACAGTGTATATACCACTATTACAATGGCAACTGTTACAGATCTACACAACGGCATATCACAATACCACATCCCACAACCCTTACAACCTGTAATGTGGTCCTAACATGAGCAATGAATGTGTAATATGGAATCCTATGTTAGGACAGTAAATATGGGGAATACATACCTTAACAAACACTGGAAGCATCTGTGTGCCCACACTACAAATAACATATTGTGGAAGCAGCTTTTGAGGTACTGACAGCATTCACTCTTCATGAGTATGCACCTTCCAGAAATGGTCTGCTGTCCAAGACGTATATCCACCACATATGCCCAATCACCTGCAACAGAGGCAGACGTGGCTTGCACACATCTTACAAGCCATGGAATGGATCCTATACCCAATAAGTAGCACGCAGGAGTGGGACATGTAGCCTTACCTCACCTTTACATAAACCATGGCAAACAGTGCAGACAGTCATGTATGTAACAAGGAAGTATGGGACAACATTAATGTAGAAAATAAACAGATGGCCATCCAAGACAGATGACGACACATGTTGCAAACTGGTCATGCAGGCTGCCTAGAAACATGCTGCAACACTGTGGGAGTTGCAGGAATGTCTAGCAAGTACTGGCTGTGCTGTACCTGTGTCGACAATTGCCTGGACTCTGCATAACTGTGGCCTATGGGTTAGGGTAATCAGATGGGGCAATTGTTCCACAGGAAACATTAGCCAGGGCTCTCTACAGGTAGCAGATGCATAACATCAAAAGTCCCCCAAAGGCATGTGTTGCAATGTGCAATGGTGTACCAAGACAAAGTTCAAAACCTACAGACAGTAACAATTAAGATACATGTGCTTCACAAGCAACACCTCACTCCACCTCAGGCCCACCATCCCCATCTGTACCTTGCTGGTGCCAGTGTACACCTGTATGTTTGTCGTTCATTAACAGGGACTAGGCCGGTACACATGGTGTTCTGAATTTGGGACACTGCAAAATGACACTCATGTGTGGCCCATATTTGTCAAGCATCTGCAAAAAGGCTGAGGATGGGGAGGGGTGTCATCCTTAAACACAACAGTGAACTGAAGCAGACATCCAAAGCTCACTAAGAATGGCTGCATCTGCACACAGTCAAGGTCATGAATTGTGGCAGACATAACCCTGTCTCCACAGCAATAGTGAAGGCACTGTGTGACCTCCAAGGGCTGTGCACATGAGTTGACCTTGCAATTATGCAGAGTTGGGGGACATTTGTAGGGAAGAGTGACCAAATACTGGCAAGTGCAGATGGGCCATGCTAGTATACCCCTTCCAAGAAGAGTGACTGCTGTAGTACACTTAAAAGTTGATGCACCAAACCATCATGTTAAGGGTGTGCACACTTATGCACCCACATACTGTATGCATCTCAATCAGCATCTGCACAACTAACACATTTGTTTGATATTGCATTTGACTGAACGGGTCATATGTCACATATTAAGTTTGTGTAATGTTAACATATGTAGTATTGTGGCCCCATGGCATATCAGGGAAGAGTGTGCCATGTCCATAAGGGTGTGTACACTCCTCATAACCACAGTAAGGTTTGAAGGTTGTCAGTGTAATTGTATTTATTGCTCATACATGAACCGCTGATGATGAGATCTGGAAATCAGACATCAGGCATTCACTATTGACATCTATCCACATATCATCCCAGGTATGTGTCGGACAAACACATACGGGCTGTGAGCAGCAGAGCAAACATAACTGACATATATATATATATATATATATATATATATATATATATATATATATATATATATATATATATATATATATATATATATATATATACATTCAGCAATGACATGAACACCTGTGAGGTATGGTGCACAGTACATGCCAGGGTGCTGAACAGGTGAACAGCAATATTGTGTACATGGGTGCAGTGTGTATCAGGGGAAGGGGCATCACCTACTAACACAACTCATGCATCACAGAGATGTATAATGCTGGTAACAAGGATTGACTACAGCTGCAGTGCATGCTGTTGAGTGCCATATGTTATGCATGTTGACAGATGGGTAATGAGAGGTCTGTGTGTGTAATACCTTTGTGCAACTTCACCTGTAAGTGTGTGTGTGTGTGTGTGTGTGTGTGTGTGTGTGTGTGTGTGTGTGTGTGTGTGTGTGTGTGTGTGTGTGTGTGTGTGTGTGTGTGTGTGTGTGTGTGTGTGTACAGTTAAGCAATGATGTACAGATCTTAAAGTGTATTTCTTGTTTTCCCCTCACAGGTGGCAAGGTGGGTCAGGGTCCCTCCTGCAGACAAATTGATGTTAGTGTCCATACAGACTCTAACAATGATGATAGGTATGGTGAGGCACAGGCAGGGATGTCAGGGGCTGAAGCTGTGCCATTGTTTGACATTCCACTGTTATCCGCCTCATCCATGCACACAGTCACATTTCCTATATATACCCCATCACCAGTGGCCATAAATGAGGGACAGTTGGTGGGTGGTGGCATGGAACAGGACAGTGTGTTGACTATGGCAAGTGTGTCTGGACACAGCAGCCATAGCCAGATGCCTGGTGACGTACTACCGGGGTGGTCATAGGAGGGCTGCTGGTCATCATGTCCCTGGCAGAAGTGCCACAGGTGGTGTCAAGAGAGACATGCTTCAGGCCATCATGGAGGTACAGGCATGTATAGAACATTCTACCAGACAGGGTCTGAGGCTCCAAAGGGCCTATATCTGACATGGCTAAATTTTTGACTTTTGGCTACTCATTCTGTTATTGACAACATATGTGGTCTTGCAGGTGCCCACTGTTATTTTGCAGAAGTCCTGGATAAACGGTTGGGTGAGATGGTGGGAATCCTCGACCATGCAATGTCTGTGCTTGAGTATATGGTGGGAGTAGTGTGACGGCCATGTGGATGCAGGTCAGCAACACCAACAAGTGGAGGTCGATGTGGACGTGCAACAAGTCAGAGCAGCTCCCCTTGTGGCAGTACCAGCACCAGCACTTCAGGGGGAGAGCTGTCCACACCACAACATAGCAGGCCACATGCACGTTGCCCTGGATGGTCCCAAGAGGGACCCTGATCCAGCGGACATATGTCATCATCAGGGGAGAGTACCATATCTTGGCTTGTACCTGCTAGTGCCCGTGGAACCCCTGGCAGGCACAGTTCCCGTGTCCTTGGCCAGAGATGGTGAACTTCACACTCTGCTAGGTACAGTCTGCAGCTGTCCAGCAAACCCCTGTATAGGGCAGCCACATGGCAGAACTGTGTGCATGCATACACACACACACATCACCAACACAACTAGGGCATCCCCACACCTACACACACCACATCTGCACAGCCCAATTAATAATAAAACCCCATAACATACACACACATAATGTCAACCAAATGGCTCAGTGTAGGTCTCTGGCAAAGCCACAACACACCCTGTGCATATCATGATACCTGTGCCACATTCCTGTCATCCATAACATCGATGCAGGGACAGACTAATATGGTTCTGATGCACAGGGTGACTGTACTAAGATGTACCAATGTAAAGCTATGTAACATGTTTTCAGCACTAAAGTTTAATGCTTACATGTCAGGATGCGTAGCTGTTCAACCATGATGCATTATAGCTTTTATTAAAACTGAGTGATTGCTGTCTCCATAATGTATTCTGTTTGTGTTGTAGGTGTCTATGTGTCAGCAGGATGTTGGTCTGCTGTTATTTCCAACAACGGTTATGGCACTGTGGTGACACCTTGACTGTGCCATATCCTGGGTACAACTGAACACAAGTCACAGGTCTGTATAACAGTTACTGCATGTGCCACATGCCTCATAGGTCTGAGGGGTGTAGACAGGTGAGTGCATGGTGACTGATGTCAGCAGACCTTCTACAATGGACAATGGTAAGTGTACTGGGTGGTACAAACCACATGTTTTTGTATAACATACACACACACACACACACACACACACACACACACACACGCACGCACACACACACACACACACACACACAGAGGCTTTGGTGTTGATCCAATACACAGAGAATACTGTACACATGGATGTATGTACTTTTGCAGGGAACCCATTTTAGCCTATGTAATTCCACCAAGACAGAATAGGCACAACATCACATTTGGAAATAATCAGTCTGCTAGTTTAATGTCATTGACGATGGTACTGGCAGGGTATATGCTCCCTTCTCCAATGTAGTGCAATCCTCAACTTGGTAAACATAGGTGCGCTGGTGTGGGTGGCACAGTCCTACCCTTTAGAGGGTGTGTGGTGGTATAGAACTGCAGAGAGTGTGATTGACAAATATTTAACCTGTTAACATAAACTGTACAGTATTACAGCTGACTAAGTGGGGGATACACACAACACTAACTGCAATGATGGTGGCTGTGTTCACAAGATCCACACCTAGCTATATATACCAATCCCAGTATCACTGTACAGCTATACAGTGGGAAAGAGGGAATTTACACATCTACTACTAGTTTAGATGGAATGAATTTCCACAAGATGATACCTGTGAAATGTTGGCATTTGTCAGTCAGTTCTCGGACAGATGACCTCCTGGGACAAGATTACATTGGTTTGGACATGTGCTGGGGAGGGATGCAGAGTATATTGGGAAAAAGATGCTAAGGATGAAGCTGCCAGGTAACAGGAAAAGAGGAAGGCCTAAGATAAGGTTTATGAATGTGATGAGAGAGGACATGCAGGTGGTTGGTGTGACAGAGCAAGATGCAGAGGACAGGAAGAAATGGAAACAGTTGATCTGCTGTAGCGACCCCTAATGGGAGCAGCCGAAAGAAGATGAAGAAGAAGAAGAAGGAGAAGAAGATGTTCAGACAAAGAGGGTACCCAGACAGTCTTTTAAGTGAGGTCAGGGAAGAAGTATTGAATAAACGTTGGCAAGGCATATATAGGCCTATATTAGGTAATGGATTTTTGGGATCCATTGGATGTGTGGATAATGGAATGAACCCCACTTCAACCCTGATTATTACTTACAATGTTGTAGCTAACACCATTACTGAAGTTATAAAGGCCAACTGGGAGATTTTGCAGTTTGATGTTAACATTGCACAAAAGGGTTTTTACCTTTTTGGGGCCAGGAACCCATTTTAGCCTATGTAATTCCACCAAGACAGAATAGGCACAACATCACATTTGGAAATAATCAGTCTGCTAGTTTTATGTCTTTGGGGGGGGGGGGGGGGGGGTGGAGGGTGGGGGGGGGGGGGGGGGGGGGGGGGGGGGGGGGGGGGGGGGGGGGGGGGGCGGGGGGGGGGGGGGGGGGGGGGGCCGGGGGGGGGGGGGGGGGGGGGGGGGGGGGGGGGGGGGGGGGGGGGGGGGGGGGGGGGGGGGGGGGGGGGGGGGGGGGGGGGGGGGGGGGGGGGGGGGGGGGGGGGGGGGGGGGGGGGGGGGGGGGGAAAAAAAAAAAAAAAAAAAAAAAAAAAAAAAAAAAAAAAAAAAAAAAAAAAAAAAAAAAAAAAAAAAAAAAAAAAAAAAAAAAAAAAAAAAAAAAAAAAAAAAAAAAAAAAAAAAAAAAAAAAAAAAAAAAAAAAAAAAAAAAAAAAAAAAAAAAAAAAAAAAAAAAAAAAAAAAAAAAAAAAAAAAAAAAAAAAAAAAAAAAAAAAAAAAAAAAAAAAAAAAAAAAAAAAAAAAAAAAAAAAAAAAAAAAAAAAAAAAAAAAAAAAAAAAAAAAAAAAAAAAAAAAAAAAAAAAAAGAAAAAGAAAAAAAAAAAAAAAAAAAAGAAAGGGGGTTTTTAACTCAGTATATGCCCTTTTCATGTAAGGTTCAACCTCAATTTAAATTTCTAATGGTTCAACAATTATTCAAGGATGAGCAGGGATGTATTTTAGATTTTCATTTGGATGTACTGGAACTGAGGTGGCAATTGTATTTAAATGGCTCCCAGTATCCAGGTATAAATAAAATGATAAGTATTTCTAGTATTCTAAAACTTGATCACATCCTAGGTTAATTTAACAAAGTTATTTGTAAGTAAATTTTAGAGTTTGCATTTTGGTTTTAGTACTAGTAGTTTAGGAGTTCACTCAATATATATATATATATTTTTTTTAAGTAGAGTGTTTTAGATTTTTAAGGTTATAAAATGACTAATGTATTTATTAAATGAAAAACAATGTTTTATGTTTTGATATGGTGTGAATTTTGCTTTTAAATCAAATAAAAGGTTGATTGAATAATTGGGGGTGGGTACATAAATGGCTGGGTGCTGTGTGTAAATTGTTCTGATGAAGTCTCTGTAGGGGAGAAGAAAGCACTAAACTTGAATAAAGTGTGTTGTCTCATTTGGACGTGGTTGGTCTTCTTGTTGGCTTTTGGATTTATCGTTTTTTGTACCTTTTCCCCCATGCCTAGGCAACTCAGGATTTATTTGGATAAGACTAAAGTTATTAGAAAATCTAATAAGTTGTGTGTTTCTTTTCATCCTAGATCATTGGGACTTGCTGTATCCAAGCAAACTATTTGTTCTTGGATTTCTAAGGCTATTTCCTTTTGTTACACTTTTCATGGCAAGAGCCTTCCTTCTTCAGTTAAGGTTCATTCTACTAGAGCTGTGGCTTCCTCTTTTTTCAAGGGCTTAGATAATAATTCTGTTCTTGAAGCAGCTACCTAGACTTGTGTGCATACCTTTACCAAGCACTACAGGTTGGATGTTATCTATAGAGCTAGGTCTGGTTTTGCTAGTGCCATGCTTCAAGGCTTTTACGGGACTCTTTTGCTCCTTCCCCCTCCCAAGTTTCCTGACAAGCTTTGGCACTCTTCTGCATATTAGAATACTGCAGCAGTGAATGTAAGGATGTAGTACAGTTGTGTAAAATCTTATCATAATGATAGAAGTCCTTCCCTTCACTGCTGTAGTATTCACTCCCTCCCTCCATCCCCCTAGTCCTTTGCCTTCCTGGATGTACAGATTACCTCCTGGGTTCCTTGGACTGGTGTTCCTATTGGGGCAATCAGTTGTTCTTGGTAGGCCTGAATGTCACCTTTATGCTCTATGCTATGCAAGGAGCATTTTGGTGACATTTGCCATACCTTTAAAACTACAGGAGTCTTTTGTAAACTGGACAGACATCAGGCTTCCACAGTAGGGAAACCTATATGTTAGAATACTGCAGTAGTGAAGGCAAGGACATCTACAATTATGGTAAGATTTTACCCAACTGTACTTTGCTTTTGACAGACTTGAGTGCATGTGTGAGTTTGTGGATCCTTGCACCTGACAGGCAGCTGACCATGACTTACTCTTTGTACAGCCTGGTGAGGGGGACATCTCTGTGTGTAGATTCACCTATGACCAAGACATTGGATTTGAGGTGTTTTGCCTTAAGCTTTTAATGGATCAGACACTGATACATTTGTTTTTATGTGTAGTGGGTTCAGTTGGGACTGTCATGTGTGCAGAAGGTTTGTATTTGCGAGGTCTCTGCTCTTTCAGTAAGCTTCTAATGAGTACCTCTGCATATGTGGGTTTATGTGCTGTGCACTTAGGTTCATAGGTTCATATGTGTGTACTAGGCTAATGACCCTGGGGCCTTTACAAGCCTAGCCATAGGATTACCCTGGCATAGTGCTGCTTGACCTTAGTTCCCATTGCCTCTGTCAAGTAGAGCCACTGCAGTTATCTCTGGGGTGAATGTTCTGTTTCCCATCCACTCATCAAGATTTCTCTTGAATAGGGTCAGTGAGGTGCTCTACCTGACATGTATGGGAAGTCTATTCCATAGCATGGGCAGTCTCTGAACCTGTCCCTCCACCATGTTCTGTTAATTGTGGTAATGAGGTTGAGGTCTCTGGAGCGTGTGGTGGGATTTCTTTAGATGTAGCATTTCTAACAGAGCTGGGTCAGACATGGCTTTGTAAGTCAAGCAGAGATCACCTCTAAGTAGGTGATATGAGACAGAGAATAGTTGTTTTTTTTTGAGTCTGTCCATATAGGACAAGTGTTTAAGGCCTAGGATCCTCTTTGTAAGGTACTTTTGTGGCCTCTCCAGTTGCTGCAGGTGTCTAGTGAGGTACATGCCAAATGGGACATTGTACTTGATGATTGGCCTAATGTGGGAAGAGTAGAGACAATGACCTCTTTCATCCTGGATGTAAAACCCTTAGTAATGAGATGCCACATAGAAGGATGTTCTGACCACAGTGTGGTGTGGTGATCAAAAGAGAGGTTGCTGTCAACCTGTGTTCCCAGATCTCTTATAACGCCTTCTGTGTTCAGTGGACTACCGTCAATGTGGTAATTCATGGGAACCAGGTTTTTCCCAAAGGGGATGATGGCATATTTTTTGGCATTGAGCTTAAGGCAATGGTTCTGACACCAGTCGTTGGTCTCAGTGAGGCCATTTTGTAGGATGTCAACATCACATGGGGAGTTAATAATAGCCCAACTTGCAATTGTTCAGAACTTTGTCAGCCAGAGTCCCTTCATGTTGGCCTGAACTTCAGAAAAGTAGATACCAAAAAGGAGAGGACCCAGGACTGAACCCTGTGGGACTCCACTCATGACTAGTCAGCAGTCTGACTTGGAGTCAGCTACTTTCACACTGTGGGTTCTATTTGTGAGCCAGTTTGCAACCCACCTAGTGATATAGGGGTTGATGCCTAGCTTAGTGAGTTTTTCTAGGATTCCTGAGTGGGGAATGGTATCAAAAGGCTTGGCCAGATCAAGGTAGGGTGTATGAACCACCTTGCCTTCATCCACAGCTCTGGTGACTAACTCAAAGAAATCGACCAAGTTGAGCAGGCATGATCTATCCTTCAAGAAACCAAATTGTGTGGGATCCAGAGTTTGGAGATTCCCTATATCCTTGTTTATTAGGTCCGGGATGATCAGTTCCACAGCTTTGCATCAGGCTCATCAGGCTAATGGGGTGATAGTTCCTAGGGTCTGTAGTCGCTCCTCCTTTGTGGAGAGGGATGACTGTAGGGGTGTGCCATTCAATATGGGAAAAGCCTGAGGTGAGGCTGTAATTGAACAGGGCACACAGGTGAAGTGCGAGTTCACTCTGTAGTTCATGTAAAACACAGACAGAGATATTGTCAGGTCCCATAGAAGCTGTATTCTTGGCCTTGGACAGTGCTGTTTTAAGCTGTGCATCAGTAATACTTAGTGCCTGGCAATCTACTGGTATTGTGATTGGTCCTTTGGGGATAGAGGAGTAAAGTTGGCACTGAATATGTCGGCCAATATACTGGCAATATCTGTTGGCTCGGTATAGGAAGTACCATTGTGCAGTAGCTCAGAGCAAATCTGGTTATTGCTGTGGAGATTCTTTACATAACTATAGAAGGTCTTGTGGTTGTCTTTACTATCTGCTGCAATTCTGTTTTCATAGCTAGCTTTAGATGATTTGATGAGGGATCTCAACTTTTTGTTGAGGCTAATAAGGGAGTTTTTCCAGTCTTGGGACTTCATCTTATTCCGCATCCGTTTCCTCCTTTTGTTGTAGAGTTTGTTTATGGCAGGGGACCACCAGATTGACTTCCTTTTTTTTGGAGGAGAGCGTCTTGGTTCTATTGGGTATGGCCAGATCCATGCATTTATGTATGTGTTCATACAGAGCATTGGTGTATGGTTCAGCTGTCATACAACTATTCTCCATTTGCATGGGTGCCATGAAGTTAGCCACCTCTGTTTTTAGGAGCCCAAAGTTAGCTTTGGAGAAGTTTTTCATGGTTGTTACCTTTGCGCTTCTGTATCATGTTATCAAAATCTTACTACATCAAATCAATAAAGGTTGAACTTTATTGATCGAAGTAGTGAAATATCGAATAACGTAAAAAACAAAATAAGTCAATAAAAAAAAACTAACTAGCGTAGGCAGGGGGCAAGCCCCCCTGCACCCCCCACATCCCCCTACTTAAATATACCAACTCCGAGACTGCACTACATTGAGGTAAACGGAAATCTCACCCTTACAGAGATTTCCGTTTACCTGCACAATGTTCTGAACTTTTGACATTGTCGTGCCCACGATATCATATCTGATATTGTCAGCTTACGACAACGTGAACTAGATCCACCTTATGGGGTGGGTGGGAGGGATGTGGATTTCCAAGGTGATTAGTTTGTAGTCAGATCTAACCAGGGAGGAGCTGACTACTGGTGTAGAGCAATGGTCGCCCACGTTAGTAATGATCAGGTCAAGGAAGTTGCTACCTCTAGTGGGGGTAAGAACGATCTGGTCCAGGGCATTGGAATTAATGAACTCCAGGAAACATTGGGCAAGTGTATTGGTACATGAGTAGATTTTCCAGTTAATGGAGGGGTAGCTGAAGTTGCCTAGTAAGAGAGTGTTAGGTTGGAAACTAATATTCTCCAGGATGCTTAGGAACGTGGAGTGTGAGTCTTGGGACATGGTTGGGGACCTATAGCAGGCTACAACCTAAATCGCTGTCTTACCCAATATTAGCTGCACCTGAAGTATCTCTGATGCATTATGTTGGGCTACCAGTCTAGAGGTGTGCACATCCTTTATGAATATGGAAACACTACCACCTTTGGAGCTTTGGTCCAAGTTCTGGGGCTGAAAGGTGTAGAATGAGCTATAGCCTGGTAGTGCAGGGGTGCTTTCTGCTACCTTGAACCAGGTCAATGTTCTCCATTTTAAGGAGTGGTTCGAGCAAGGGCATTTTGAGATTTAGACTTCTAGCATTGAGCAGCATGACCCTCACATTGCATTTGTTTGTAGTGGTTGTGGTGGTAATTTGGTCTTTGGAACACTGCCTAAAAAGGCACTATAGGGGTGGCAAGAGCCATGGCCAGTATCTGGAAGCCCAGGGTGACAGATGCAGGCCATCTCTGGCAAAGCATCAAGGTCTGTCAATTATGTCATTTACTGAGGAGGTGAAGTGTGTGTGCTGACAACCTGTTTGATATCTGGTTTATTGTTATCTGACAGAGAGAGAGAGCATTTATTTTGCATTCATTGTATAGTTGCATCTCTCACATATTGTATTGGTATGTTGTACGAGTACATGGTTATTACTACACATAAGGTAATATAAACCTAACTGTGTAAAAACACAACTACCCTTATTAAGCATATTTAGATGGTCATTGTTAGCAGAGCGATTTTGTGAGCAGCAACAACTGTGCTTGACTATGAGGGACATAAGAGACATAGGTGCCACCCCAGAGGCTGAAATAAGCTACCACTGCATGTGAAGCCTTACTCCTCAATGACCCTGTTTAATGGCAACCATGACTACTGGCTGCATGATTGCACAGTCGCCTCTGAGCTGGCACCTTTGTCCATTATGAATAGGGCCAGCTGGTAGTGCTCACAAACATGCTCTGCTAAAAACAACCATCCAACTATGCTCAATAAGGGTACTTGTGTTTTTACACAGCTAGGCTTCTACACACCCTAGTGCTAATAGGCTATTAGCCTTATATGAACCTATGAAGCTATGTACCTGTGCAGGCCTCACAACCTGTTGTCCCCCACGTGCCCTGCTGATGTCATCTAATATAAGTTCACCTGCAGGCATGTAAAAGTCAGACTTGTGCTGTGGTGCATGCTTTAAGTATTATGTTTTGTAGTTGGTGAATGTAAGAGGTTCTAGTTTCACTGCAGCCAACTTGGGGGGGGGGGGGTTTAAGCAGAAGCATGCATCCCACACTTACTTCTCCAATGGCAAGTATTTTGATACTTGAGCATGCCAACACATCCATTTCATGCAGGCCTCCCAAACCCTTGTCTCCCAAATGGCCTGCTGATGTCATCTACTATAAGTTTACCTGCATTCATTTATAAATCAGACTAGTGCCATGATGCATGTGTTAAGTAATGTGTGCTGTAGTCAGTGTACTTAGATAGATAGGAGTTCTATTCTCACTGCAGTCAACTTTGGGGGGGGTTTGACCTGTTTATTGACATTATAGAGTGCCTTTTACACCAGCATATGGAACACTGTTATTACCATATTCTCCTCCACAGACACTGCTTATGCCATCAGCTATAAAGTGTTGAGGGGGGGGGGTGTGACCTGTTGTCTGACATTACAGGCAGCTTTTTACACCAGTATATAGAACACTGTTATTACCATATTTTCCTCCCCAGACACTGCTGATGTCATCAGCTCTAAAGTGTTGTTTGACACACTCCTACCCAAACTTGAGCAGTGGTGCTTGTGTTAGGTACTGTATTCTCTAGTTTGTGCACTTTGATAGAGAGTGATTCTATTCTTACTGCAGTCAACTTTAGTAGGGTGTGTGTGTGTGTGTGTGTGTGTGTGTGTGTGTGTGTGTGTGTGTGTGTGTGTGTGTGTGTGTGTGTAAGAGCTGTTTCTTTTCATTGCATTTTACACCTGCATGTGTAACACTTCTATCTTGTCCTCAACAGACTCTGCTGATGTCATCAGCTATATTACATTTTTTGGATATGCAGTACTCCCACCAGGGCAGGGTCAGAGACTGGCCTGGGGACAAGGCAGAGATCACATCATCTTATACAATAATGTTTACAGTGATATGGATTTTAATCTATCCACATACATCATGGCATGGTGTGTAGGCCCTGCATTATCTTGCTGAGAATGCCCAGTGGTCTCTCCAGCTACTACATGTGTCTGGTGAGGTACATGTAAAAAAGAGCATTATAATCTATCAGTGTTGTAATGCAGTTTGACTACATTGCTGTCATACAATCCCAAGATGTCAGTATATAATGCCGTGACTTATGATGTGCACAACATAGGCTTTCAGCAGCAGTTTGGACACTTGGTAGTCAAAGTTCATATTGCTACCTAAATGTGTCCCCACGCTTGCATCACTGGGTTTCTGCACAGCAAAACTATTGCT
This sequence comes from Protopterus annectens, assembly GCF_019279795.1. Taxonomy (NCBI): domain Eukaryota; kingdom Metazoa; phylum Chordata; order Ceratodontiformes; family Protopteridae; genus Protopterus; species Protopterus annectens. The sequence continues at coordinate 406,667,712 of NC_056739.1, forward strand.
AATGCTATGATTAGCACAAAACTCTACTTTTCAGAGAGACAACATTGCAAGCACACATTTCTGCATTTACTTGTAGATCTTGTGCCTTTGGCACTATTCAATTGTGTGTGTTAGTGCCTCCTGTACTATGTTATCATCATTAGTGGACTCAATGATTGCACAAAACATGCAAGAATCAGCAAACTTGGTAATTCAAAGGCCACCTACTTTATCCTGAACTGTCAAGAAATACAGTTCATACAGTGAAGAGGCAAGTACAGATCCTCTGGAGGTTGCCAATGGTGACAGCTGTACTGGTACAGGTTGATTTAACAACCGTCACATGATGTGTTCTGTCAGTGAACCAATTGTTTATCCATCAGTTGATGTAAGGCTTAATCCGCAGCTTGTGGATTTCGTTAGTGATATCTGCATGTGTGATTGTGTCAAAACCCTACATCAGGTCCATTGCATCTGATTTGTCATCAAAGAGGTCATCAAGGGCATGCATGATGGCAGTAGTATCATTTTGTGGAGCCTGAAGAGGTAAAAACATTTGACAAAAAGTAACACTCTGGTATTCAATCAACACTGTTACATGTGGCCAGAGGCAGCTATATTAGCAAATGGTTAGACCAGTGTATGACATGTGGCATCACACAATGTTGAACATACCACTCAACCTCTTAGAACAAGAAATCTAGACAAAGCCATTAATAAAAGTGGGACAAAGGCCCAAAAATAGGGACAATTTCTAAATGTTGTTCTAACAAGCTTAGAAATTTGATAGAATAACAGGTTTTGCATTAGCATGATTCTTTTGAAGGATATGAAGTCTGAAACTCAAATGTCTGTCATTATTTTCTAATGTCAGTCTTTAACGATTTCCCACTAATTTGCCAAAAAAACACAATTTTATGAAGAACAGACCAAAAATATGAGGCCAAAATCTAGACATTCTGCAAAAATCTGTACAGTTGAGAGGTATGATGTTGAAATGTGTGATGAGACATATATCTCAGGCCCAGTGATCAGGTCAGCACATCTGGGTGTCTGCAAGGCCCTTTCCTGCCCCTTAGTTAAGTAATGGACATCACAGATGACAAACACATGCTGTGTCCAAACAAATGTCTGAAGGAATACAACTTGTGGTCATTCATTGACTACAACTGTGATATTAGTATAATACACACGGTATCAACACATACCAGAGACTGCCGCCACAGCCATGACAACATGTACATTGACAAGACACAGGGATGGATGTGTTGTATCAGGAAACAGACACAACACTCAAGTATAATGCAGAGATCTCACCCTATAATCATACCAATAGGTATGTGATCTGTTTCCTGGTATAGAGGGTAAGTGGTACATCCACCAGCATCAAACCTTTCAACTGTCCAGATTTTTACCTCATATATTTGGTCTATCCCACTTCAAATTTATGATTTTGTAGTAAATCAATGAGGATTGAAGTCACAAAACAGTGATGTAAATTTGAGTTTCAGACTTCATAGCCTTTAGAAAATGCATACTAACACAAACCATGTTGCTATAGCAACTTTTTAAGTTTGTAAGAGCAATATTTAAAATTTGTCACTATTTTTGGGCCTTTGTTCACCTATTATTTTAGACTTTGTCCAGATTTCTTGCGTGAAGACATTGCAAGGTATGACCAGCATGTGGTCACAGTGCTGACTCCTCTCTTGACTGTAACACAAGTATGGGGTATAAGAAGAACATGCACATCAGACAGCATACTAATGTCATGGTTCCCAGCCTTCATCACACCAATAACTGAGTACAATGTACCCTTCTCCATGTACCTCCTTACACATGTTCCAGTAATGTGTAACTGAAATGTACCTCCTTTATCACATTGCACTGTCACACAGCTTATTGTCCATACCTAGGTATTCTTTCTGTGGAATATACATGACTGTCTGATGGTGGGAACACCAATCAAGTTGTTACACCAGATACACATGACTGTCTGATGGTGGGAACACCAATCAAGTTGTTATACCAGATGCAATTGTGCCATTAATATATGCCATGCACACAAGGCAACAAGCCTGTAATGTCCATAATACTGTCACATACAAGTATAGCAGTGTCCTGCATAACACCTCCTGCAGATATTACAATATCAGGACAGTGTACATGGGTGTCCTCAGAGCATGGATGTATCATACTAGTTGTCCAGTGTGTGCGCAGGCTCATCTATCATTTCATGTCACATATTTTATGTCAGAGGCATGGGATTAGTAGTGGTATTATTCAGGTATTGTCCATGATCATGGTTGGTTCTTGTAATGTTTGCTATGATCCTTTCCCTGTGGCCACCATGCTGGAGACCTCTACTGAGAGTACAGTCATATTCAGGTATATCAGTTTGCACAGCTTCTCAATATTTACCCTACCTCAGTTGTATTTCAGATCCCTGATAAATGTCCTCTGCATTATTCATGTAAAGGTGCTTATCTCACACATGCATCCTCCCCATTGTAATGTCACCTTGTGTGACAATCACAGGCAACACATTTTCACTGCACAGTCCATACTGTACTGTATAGATATGTGCTTGCTGTTGCTGATGCAACCATCTTTCATTGACATGCCCTCCTTTGCTGTACATGAAGGAGTTTCACATGTACTCCTTCCTGTGTTCATTCCTACATTTCATCTGTGTTTCCCTATTCAATGCACACACTTCTCCAGGGTGAACATTTTACATGGCAGTCCCATGTCCTGTTACAAATCATTAACTCAGCTTCATTACAGAATGGCAGGAATGGTATATCACAATACTCCACACTGTAGGTACACTGTCATGTACTCTGCTTGGACCATATGCTTCACATTCATACCTCTTAACTGTCCAGATATTCCCAGGATGTTCAGATGTTTTCTTTATCAAATATGTGGCTTTCTGCTATATCATTGGGAATGATCTCTGGACTACTGTGGCGCAATATTACAGACATTTCGGTGCATACCTCTCAACTGTCCTGATCTGTGCAGAATGTCCAGTTTTTGTTTCATATTTGTGATCTTTTCCTCATAACATGTTGTTTTCCTGGCCAATCAATGACACGTCATTGCAGAGTGCAGTCAGTAACTAATGACTGACATTTGAATTTCAAACTTTATGCTCCTCAGAAAGTTCATGCTAATGTACAACCTATATATTCTATCAACTTCATACGTTTGGACATGGAATATTGATAATCTATCCCGATTTATGGCCCTTTATCCTTCATTGTTATGGCTTTGTCCACATTTCTCACTCTAAGAGGTTGAGTGTTACATTCAAACACACTGTCATGTGACATTTATGTAAAATATGCCCCTATTACTGGTTATTTGTCCTCTCATTAAATTTGCCTCTGTGCAGATATGTTGCATTAACAAAATGACAGCAATTTGTGCAGCCATACCTTTCTACTGTACAAATTTCTTTAGAATGCCCAGAAGTTGTTTCATATTTTACTCTATTTTGCAAACATTTGTGTTTTTTTCTGGCAAATCATTGAGTGCTGAAGTCAGAAAATAGTGACAGACAGTTGGGTCTCTGGCTTCATACCCTTCTGACAAATCATGGGAATGTAAAGCTTGTCATTCTATCAACTTTCTAAGTTTGTAAGAGCAATATTTAATAAGAATGTCCCTAGCATACTTCTCAGCTGTCCATATTTTCACAGAATATCCAGCTTTTTGCCTCTTATTTTTGGCCTGTTTCTCATAAACTTTATGGTTTTCTGACAAATCACTAGTATGATCTGAGAATTAAAGTGACTAAATAATGACATGCCTTTGAATTTTGGAGTTCATGTCCTTCAGACAATGCATGCTAACACAAATTCTGTTATTCTAGCAACTTTCTACATTTATAAGAGCAATATTTAACGTTTCCAAATATTTGGCCCTTTGTCCCCACATTATGTCATTCTTTGTCCAGGTGTCTTGCCCTAAGAGGTTGAGAGGTATGGTCTGCATTACTTACAATGTGTACTGTTCATTGGGGGTGTAGCAGCAAAGCTGCATTCTGCTAACTTGTTCTATCCATTTTCTATGTTTGTAACTGAAATATTTAAAAAGGGTCCCTATTTCTGGCCCTGTTCTCACTCCATTATTGATGGCTTTGTCCAGATGTCTTTCTCTAAGATGTTGAGAGGTCTGCATGACTTACGATGTGTACTGCTCCTTGGGGGGAATGGCATCAAAGCTGCATTCTGCTAACCTGTTTTGTATCGTTTTTCTAAGTTTGTAAGAGCAATACTAAAGAAGTGTCTCTATTTCTGGCCCCTTTTTCCACTCATTATTGATGACTTTGTCCAGATATCTTGCCCTAAAAGGTTGAAAGGTCTGCATGTTTTCCGATGTCTTCTGTTCACTGGGGGGCATGGCAGCAAAGCTGCATTCTGAAAAACCCAGTGTTCTCTCAATTTTCTAAGTCTGTAAGAACAATATTTAAAAAGTGTCCCTATTTCTGGTCCATTTCCTCACCAATTATTTATGACTTGTACAGATGTCTTGCCCTAAGAGGTTGATAGGTATGATCTGCATGACGTGATGTGTCCCTATTTTTGGATTCGATATCCATGTTGATTAAAAAGATTTCACAGCCCGCAATACTGGCATGAGCCACAAACTCTCACTTAGGCATGCTGTGCCTCATACATGCTTTGCATGCTGCCGCATGCTGACCACAGTCATGATCATGGATACACTGTAGGTTCTGCATGGAGCCAACATGCAGTTTACTGAATCTGCTTGAATGTTCTTTGAATGTACTCTTTTTGTTCATCAGTGCTCCTCCTGCTACAACTTAAATTATTGAATAAAAAGATAATTTTTACTGCGGGCAGTAATTTTTAAGAAAATTGTAAAGTAAATCTAGTTACGGGAAGATGGGATTTTCCCCCCTTGCAGGGGTTTCATCATGAACAAGTTTGGCTGTGAGTAACAGATGAAAGGCAGATCCTATCTGGTACTAAGGACTGCAGTTCAGAAAATTCATAAACAGAATCACATGCATTACTGCATGTGAAATGTATGGTTTACTGAGCATGCTCAATACACTTTGATTTTTATGCACCACACTAAATTCTGTCAGAAGTGATCTGCTAACAAAGACCTCAATTTCATATATGGAGGAGTGGCGCATTGTGGCAGCCTGTGCACCCATTAACAGTACATCACACCTGTTCACCCATTAATAGTATAGCACAATCAGCAAAGTAGCTACAGTTCCTGCATGAACAGCAAGGCAGCTTTTCTGTCCAGTACTATTGTAGCTCACTGAAGGTATAAGGGTGGGAGTTTGGAGGAGTTAGAAATACAAGCATTATAGGCAAACACATACACTCTGACAGATGTGTGTGTGTCTGTGTCTTCATGTGTGATTATTTCACTATGTCTGTGATTGCTAATGCATGGATGAAGCACTGCTTTACCTGCTCCAGTGCACAATCCCTGGTGCACAGGATGGAATGGAACAATCATACTTTTACTAAGATTTTGATTCTGAATGCAGCTTATTACTTATTCACAGGTACAACCCACAATTTATACCTCATCATGAGCTGGTTTTCTGTAAGTGATTCCATTGTCAAACTATGTTTTACTTATCTGTTTAGCCTTTCCTGTACAGAGAAGAGGCCGCATTTTTTGTCAGAACAAATATGGAGCAACTATGGTACAGTAAAATTGGTGGCAGGTTGCAAGTAAAATGTTTTTGTTTTGTTAGGTGTTTCACTCAAACAACCTACAGTTGCGTATCTATATGTCTGGTCACAGATGATACAGAGTAATATGAATACCACTCCGTGTTTGATCTTGTCTGTGTGAAACTGTATGTTTTTGGGAAATGCATTGTAGTTTGGATAGCTTTAGATTAACATTGGAAGATCTAATGCCCCTTCCTGCATTATGGATGGGGCCATATAGTTAATTTATAGGTGGCTACTAATGCATAACAATGCCATATTAGATGACAACCTTGGTACTCAGTAGACGCAACTCTCAATTGTGTTTGCAATGCTGTTAAGGCAAGTACACTCATTTGCATATATTCTGCACACAGCAGGCATACGTCTTGCAATGTGACATATGCTGGATCCAAAATAAATACAGGTTGACAAAAGCTGTCACAAGCACCAAGGGACCACAAGTAGAATCACCAAAGAGTAATTTATTGAAACTGAGCGCTTTCGTCAAAAGGTATCCAGACTTCTTCAGAGTTATACAAAAGTAAAAAAAGAGGCTTCATTTTAAAGCCACATAATTAGCCACCTGATACAACACGCCCCCTACCAAATCAATTAGTATTAAAAAAACTATAACATAAAAACAATATTTGTAATAAAATACACCATACACACCTAACTAGCATGTAAGAATCAAGAAGTCAATAGAAAAAATAAAATAAAAAACAGATTTTTGACAGATGTCTCAACGGCTTGTTTAATTTCTCTCAATGATAGAGAGAATAGTGAAGGTTTGAGTCTGCAACAATTAATGGACAGTTACACAACAAACTATTTAAGTGTTGCAAGCTCCAGTTGGAGAACACCTACCTATGGGAATACTTGAAATTAAAGATTGTTCCCAAGGGCTTAAGGTGTTGGAAGTACCAAAATGGGTTAATAAATGATTCACCTTTCCATTTGGACTTACTAAAACTCTTCAATAGGTTTGGGCTTGAACTACTGGAATTGCTAATTAAAAACAATCAGAGGGAAATTGATGGGCTTATTAGTGAAGCCAACAAACTGAATGAACTGATCACAAGGGACCTTCTTTTTGAACAGTGTTCTGGTTGTTACAATAACTTTTTTTGGACAAAGATAATGAAATCTCTTACATTTAACAAAGAAAAATAGCTAAAATCAAATGCAACAAGGAAGCTTATTCAAAGGGGACTTGCTCATCCCAAGCCACTCAGGTTGTGCAGCAATGAGGACAATCACCTGACTGACACCCCAAATGGATTGCACCAAGGCAGCGACGTAGAAGAAAACAACCATGCCCATTTAAAAAATGGGCCAGTGAGACAGTCTCAGAGGTTACTGAACAAGAACAACCAGCCACAGGAAGGACAAGGGGTGTGGACACCACAGCAGGCAAATCATGGTGGCCCGCAAAAGACGAACAGGACTTTTTACCAACAGAGGAGCTGTTAATTTCCACTGATTTGGACACTAACAGTTTCTTTGAAATTACTGACTTTCCTCATATTGTGTACAACACCCAAGGTAACTTTAAATTTTATAATTGCACTAATACCAACTATGTGAATGAACATGCTGATTTACTATGCAAAGTTTTTTCCTTTGTACCCACCAATAGTATTAAAATTCGGCACTTGTTACTTGACTTGAAACTTTTCCTTAGGAAGCTCAATTTTAAACTTATGTTTGGCAACAACTGCACAAATGAAAGTGTTGATTTAAATTGAAGGAGTAGTGTATTTAATCCTGTCTTGCCACTACCATTGTTACTGTTTGAGAAACTTGTGGAGCAGGATTTCAGGGCACTTATAGCCAAACAAAATAGGGGTATTTTTTCTAATTTGACTAAAACAGAAACACAGCTTCTGAATAGTTTGGTGAATGACAAAAATGTAAGAATAAAGAAGCTTGATAAAGGGGGTGGAGTTGTTGTTATGCATAAAGTTGATTACTTACATCGTATGTACAACTACCTTTTTAATGGTGATTTTTACAAGGAAACATATTTAAATTACATATATTTAGACTACAGGAAAATTGACTACTTGATCAAAGATTTGGTTGATCAAGGTCAAATTGACTATACAGTTTATGATATTTTCCAGGTTAAGTTTTCTTTGGTCCCTTCTATCTTTGGAATTCCAAAGATGCATAAAAATATCAGGGACCCATCTATGAGATCGATAGTGAATGCTATCTGTTCCAAAACTTATCCCCTTGCTAAATACATTGATTACAGGCTCAAATAAGTTGTTAATGAGGTTGGATACCTCTGCAAAGATTCTTGGGATTTTCTACTGAAAATTAGAGAAATTCCCTGTTCCGACCAAATGCTTTTTGTAACAATACACGTCACAGAATTATTTAATGTAATACCCCACAATGTTGGCCTACATTGGTTTAGTGACTTTCTAGTGGAATTTAATAAATGTGATAATGATGAAATTTACACTTTGACTTCACTAATGGAGGCAGTGTTGGAAAACAACTTTTCTTTTATAGAGGGACAATATTTCCAGCAGATTAGAGGAGTGGCACTGGGAGCTTTCTGTGCCCCTGTCTTCACCAATATTGTCTTACTATATTGGGAGAAACAATTTTTGTTTGAAAAATTCCAGGCTTCCCCATGGAGGATTTATACCAGGTATCTGGATGACATTTTTATTGCCTGGGAAGGAGGGAACGAGGACATTCCCCCATTTGTTGACTATCTTAATTCTACAACCTCTTTTTTAAAATGTACCTACAGTTTGTGTTCTAGTTCCATCAATTATCTAGATGTTCTTGTCCTTAAGGACTCAACCAATAAAACTACTGAGACCACAATCTATAGAAAGCCAACCTATTGCAACAGCTTGCTACACTTCCACGTAGCCACCCGTACCACCAGAAAAGGTCAATATATCAGGTTGGCTAGAATGATTTGTGATGATAGATTGTTTATGAATGAATGTGACAAACTGGCTAGGATGTTTCAAAATAGAGAATATCCTGCTAATATGATCGTGACTGTAAAAACCAATACTGAGACTGAAAGGAAACATGGGTCTATACTTCCTTTGGTTAAGTCCCATATTCAAAACATTAGTGAGGTGGTCAAGAAAAATGGTGAAATTGGAAAAGATTACCCTTCAAGTCTTGTTATACGGTTTTATGCAGAAGGCGCACGTATTAGGAGAATACTAAACAAAAACTGGGATGTTTTTACCTTTTTTAATGGTTTAGCTGACAAACTGGGGGATAAACCCCGTAATTGTTTATAAAAAAGGCAAAACTGTTAAAAACCTTTTAGAAAAAGGTGACGGTCTTTGGAAGTTAGACTCGCACAAAAAATCTGGTATGACTAAATGTGGGAACTGTGGGCAGTGCAAGTTTATTTTGGTAGGTGACCAAATAAATATTAACAAAGTTTCTATTAAGAGTACCTTCCCCTGTAATTGCAATACCTCTGGGTGTTATTTATTTAGCTAAGTGCCAAAAATGTGTTTGTTACTACACAGGAAAAACTAAAAGAAAGCTAAAGGAGCATATCTATGAATGCACTTTAGATATTAGAAAAAAATAACATGAACAGCTCCCTAGCAAAACACACTTCTAATCATCCAGATCACTGTTTCCTATTTTTTGACCTAGACTGTGTGGTAACCAATCCTAGAGGAGGCCCATGGGAGGACTTATTAGAACTAAGGGAGCTATTATGGCAACTTAAACTGAATGCATGTAAGTTCCCTAGTCTTAATTACCAAGTTTCCATTGCAAGTGTATTAAAGTTGAATTATACCAAGTTTAATAATAATTTAACAGTTTTTTTATTATATTTTTTTCTACTGACTTGTTGATTTTTACATGCTAGTTAGGTGTGTATGGTGTATTTTATTACAAATATTGTTTTATGTAATAGTTTTTTAAATACTAATTGATTTGGTAGGAGGGCAACACACCCTCCAACTAAATCAATTAGTATTGTATCAGGTGACTAATTATGTGCCTATAAAATGGAGCCTCTTTTTTAACTTTTGTATACCTCTGAAGAAGTCTGGATACCTTTTGAGGAAAGCGCTCAGTTTCAATAAATTACTCAAGTAGCCACAGTGGTGCAGCGGTAGTGTTGTTGCCTCACATCAAGAGGTTCTCCTGTTCGATTCTCGGCTGGAGCGCCTTCTGTGTGGAGTCTGCATGTCATCCCCGCAGTCGAATGGCATTTGAAAGACATGCATGAATGGGTGTGCCTTTGTTGAAGGTTGAGCATGGGGCTGGCACCTCGGCACCGTAAAAATCAACTGCCAATCATTAGCGGACCGGCGTTCCGCTGTGGTGATCCCTAACTGGGAAAAGCCAAAAGAACAACAACAACTCTTTGGTGATTCTACTTGTGGTCCCTTGGTACTTGTGACAGCTTTTGGCAAGCTATATGCTGGATCCAGTCATGCTGAGAGATCTCTTTCAGAGCAGTGTTTGACCTTTCTGTGCATTTCCAGGAACAGTAGTTCTGTGCACTATGTACCATGTCTATGAATACCAGGTTGATATTTTTATTGTTCCTTTTGACTTTTGGCACAATGGGCATTTGAACACATTTTCCTGACTGCAAGATAAGCAGGTACAGGCCCCATTTTTTACTGTTGATGGACCCAGTCCACCCTGTATGCAGCCAAGTACATTTTAATGTGAATTTTGTTACTTTTGTTACTTGTACTATCGGAGCTTTTAACCTTGGGCCTACACTGAATAATGACACCAAACTACCAAACACACTTTTTACTATGTTTCTGCAATGGGGTTTGATACAGTGGGGTTAGGAAATTAACATTTTTTCCACTGTAGTGCAATCTTGGAGTTAGTATATTTAATTTATGGGGGGTGTGGGGGGGCGGAACGTAGTAAAAAGTGAGTTTGGTAGTTTGGTGTTGTTATATGTGGAGGGGATGTTATTTTCTTGTGATTTGTAGTGTTAGATGTTATGAAATTCGATGTTATGGGTTTTAAATGTTTTGGGTTTTATATGTCCTGCTCTCAATGTTTTGAAATTAGATGTTATGGTTTTTAGATGTTTCAAATTAGACCTATGTATGTATATATATATATATATATATATATATATATATATATATATATATATATATACATATATATAGATATCTATCTATCTATCTATCTATATATATATATATATATATATATGTGTGTGTGTGTATATATATATATATATATATATATATATATATATATATATATATATATATAATATGTAGTGCAGTTGGACATCAGATCCATACTCTGAACCTCTTACTGCAACAAATCTGTCCAAAGGCTGTCAAAATGGGGGTCAATGGGCCCAAACGAGGGACCTTTTTTAATTATTGCCCTTATCCCTTCCTCCCTCGCAGCCACTGTTCTGCCTTGCAACAAAGCAATAACTCTTGAACTGAGGGCCCTTTAAATTAATATCAAAGCAATGTACCATTACACCATAAGTGCTCTATACAGTAGTGATGATTTTCCAAACATAACAGTTAGTACAGTCATTCAACAGTAGGGAAAGGAGTCTGTAGACTCAGGTTCTCTCTCCCTCTCTCTCTCTCTCTCTCTCTATATATATATATATATATATATATACATGTCTGTATACATATATATGTATGAAGATGCATATATGTGGACAAATGTATACATAATATATATTATATATATATATATATATATATATATATATATATATAAAGAGAGGGAGACAGAGAGAGCGATACATCTAAATTTATATCTACATATATGCATACATATATACATATATATATATATATATATATATATATATATATATATATACATAGATAGCTTCATAAATATATAACAGCTACAAACACATGCAATCTGAGAGTCATACTGCTGCACCCTAGAAGTCTAAATCTGAACATGCAAACAACAACAACAACAACTTACTGGAAGTATTCCTTAAAATGGGAAACAATGACATCTGTGCTGCAACAGAGACCTAGTTAAAGGCAGCAGGAAGCATCCCTGCACTACCAGCCTATAACTCATTCCACACCTTTTGGTTGCAGAAATTGGACTGAAGCCCCAAAGGTGGTGGTATTTCCATATTCATAAAGGGTGCACACACCTCCAGTGGTAGAACATAATTATGCATTACAGATCCTGCAGGTGTAGCTAACATTGGGTAAAACAGTGGTTCAGGTTGTAGCCTGCTATAGGTTCCCAAACATGTCCCATGACTCTCACTCCATGTCTCTAAACACCCTGGAAAATATTAGTGTCCAACCTAATACTTTCATACTGGTTGACTTCAACTACCTCACCATTAACTGTGAAAGCTACTCATGTACCGATGCACTTGCCCATCACATCAACCTCATTCTTACTAACATGGGTGACAGTTGCTGTACACCAATAGTCAACTCTTCCCTTGTTATATCTGACCACAAAGTAATCACCTTTAGAAATCCACAGCCCTACCACCCCTTGCACAGGTAACCACCATGAAATGCTTTTCCAAAGCTAACTATGGCCTCCTAAAAACAGAGGTGGCTAACCTCACAGCAGCCATGCAAATGGAGACTAGTTGCATGACTGCTGAATCAAACAACAATGCACTATGAACACATATTCAAATACATGGATACCACCATACCCAATAGAACCAAGACCCTCACCTCCAAAAAAAGGTGCCAATATGGTGGTCGCCAGCCATAAAGATACTGTACAACAGAAGGAGGGAACTGGTACAGAATAAGGTGAAGTCCCAAGACTGGAAAAAAAACCTTATCAGTCTCAATTAAAAGTTGAGATCCCTCATTAAATACTACAAAGTTAGCTGTGAAAACAGAAATGGAGCACATAGTAAAGACAACCACAAGGCCTCGTACAGTTATGCAAAGAATCTCCATGGCAATACCAAGATTTGATCTGAGCTACTAGGCAATGGTACATCCTAGACTGAGCCAACAAATATTGCTTATATACTGGCTGACATATTGAGTGCAAACTTTACCCCTCCCCCCAAAAAGAGCAATCACAATATCAGTACACTGTATTACTGCTGCACATATTATAACGCCACTGTCCAAGACCAGGAATACAGCTTCTATGGGACCTGACAATATCCCTGGCTGTGTTCTACATAAACTACAGAGTGACCTTCCACCTCACCTGTGTCCCCTGTTCAAGCACAGCCTCACCTCAGGCTTTGTCCCTACTGCATTGTTCCCTGCCACAGTCACCCCTCTTCACAAACAAGGTGCAACTACAGACCCTGGGAAATACCTCTCCAATTGCCTGACAAGTCTGTTATGCAAAGCTATGGAATGCATAATCAGGAAACCTAATAAACAGGGATATGGGAATCTGCAGACTCAGGATCCCACACAGTTTACTTTTGTGAAGGGTAGGTCATACCTGCTCAATCAACCTGGTCAACTTCTTGGAGTCAGTCACCTGAGCTGTGGATGAAGGCAATGTGGCACATACAGCCTACCTTGATCTGGCCTAAGGCTTTGATAACATTCCCCACTCAGGCATCATTGAAAAACTCACTAAGCTGGGCATCAACCCCTATATCACTAGATGGGGTTGCAAAATGGGTCACAGATAGGACTCACAGTGTGGAAATACCTGACTTCAAGTCAGACTGCTGAGCAGTCATAAGTGGAGTCCCACAGGGTTCTGTCCTGGGTCCTCTCATGTTTGGTATCAACTCCTCTGAAGTCCATGCCAACATGAAGGGACTCTGGCTGACAATGTTTGCAGACAATTGCAAGTTGGGAGCTATTATTAACTACCCAAGTGATGTTGGCATCCTACTGAAAGGCCTCACTGAAACCAATGACTGGTGTCAGAGCCATGGCCTTAAGCTCAATGTCAGAAAATGTGAAGTCATTCCCTTTGGGAAAAACCCTGTTCCCATGAATTACCACATCAATGGTAGTCCCCTTAACAAAGAAGGTGTTATAAGAGATGTGGGTACACAGGTTGACAGCAATGTCTCTTTTGACCGCCAGATTGCCACTGTGGTCAGAAAATCCTTGTACGTGTCATGTCTCAGTACTAGCACATTAGCATCCATGAAGGAAGAGGTCATTGTCCCCCTGTACTCTTCTTGACAGAGTAACACAGTTTGTTTCAGCATACATATCCTGATGGATGTAAGGTAGGTAAATTAAACTAACCAAGTAAAATATGCCAACCAGGTGTCTGCCAACCACCACGAGAATATTTTGGATAGGGGGTATTGAAATTCTAGAAGAATTTATTAAATATATGGAGGAAACTTCAGGTTTTTTAAAATTTACCTACAATTATTCCAAGACTAGTATTTCATACCTAGATGTGGAAATAACCCTGGAAAACAAAATTTTCCAAACTAGTGTCTACAGGAAACCCACTTATGTTAATTCCTTTCTACACTTCGATAGTGCCCATCCATTATATTGTAAAAAGAATTTAGTAAAAGGGCAATTTGTAAGAGGGTCGAGAATGACCAGCAAAGATGATAAATTCTTAAAGGAATGTGACTTGTTACATAAAATGTTTCTCGAAAGGGGTTATCCAAATGATTTCATTCAAAATTTGAGAATTGAGGTTGAAAAAGGTAGAAGGGAAAGATTTAAACCCATCATAGGGTCATACAAGGAAGTAAAAGTGACAGAAGACAAGGAAGAAGAAAATTTTCAACAGTCACTCATTATTGAATATAACATATTAAATAAGGAAGTAAAAACATTATTTCATAGGGAATGGGAGAGATTCAAGAATTTTACGGACTTAGAAGGTATTTCTACCCAAATGCCCAAAGTTATATTCAAAAACACTATAAGTATAAAAGGATGTTTAGAAAACAACACAGACAACAGGGGGAAAAAGACATACAAGGTAGGGTAAAAACTGGCACCTTCAAATGTGGTAGGTGCACGCAATGTGACAATATTTTGGATAAAGGAAAAGTTTTCCTGGAAGGGAGAAAAAGATGGTTAAAAAGTAAGGCATATTACAACTGTGAATCAAGGGGGTTGGTATATTTAGCTATATGTATGGCATGTCCGTCTTTCTATGTAGGGAAGACGGAAAGGTCACTTAAAAGAAGAATATATGAACATATGTACGATGTTAGAAAAGAAAAGGAAACCAATGCCATCTATAGACATTCTAAGGTTTGTGTAGGGTCCAAATTTCAATTCTTTGTTTTGGACCAAATAATTGGTAACAAGAGAGGGGGTCCCTTGGAAGAACTTATAGCCTATAAAGAAATGTGGTGGCAGATAGCCTTAGAAGCCAATAGAAAACCTGGGTTAAATGAACATATATCCATTCAGCCTCTTTTGAAAATAAGAGCTGAAAAAATATGAAGGAAAAGGTGTGACAATAAATGTAACCAGGAGATGGCACTACAGTCACATAGAATATATAGGTTTACAATGAAAATATATTTTTTCTCATCCATTTTTTCTTATCTATTTATTTTTTCTAATCCATTTTTTATACAGTTTTATAAATACATTTTTAATCAATTTATTTAATATATATTTAAAAACTTAAATAAGTTAAAAGGAACTTTTAAACAGGTTTTAGGATTATACAAGAAATAACTGTGTTTTTAAAATCATTTATTTTTATGAATAATTATAAAATAATCAATTAATTAGCATGTAATGAAGGCTTGAAATGGATTGGTTGATTGATTTTAAATAATATATAAAAGGGTAACTAGGAGCTGTTGATTGTATCTGATGAAGTCCAGTAGTGACGAAAACGCTGAGTGAGAAGGCGTTCATTGTGTTTTCATTGTGTGATTTATTGTGGATTAAACGTTTACAACAAATTTTGGAAGAGGTTCTTCGCTTTGCTTCCAGTTCCAGTTTTTTGTTTGGTAGGTAAATTAAATGTATGTCCTCATTTTCTGACAACAATCATATCATCACATTGATTTACCTGAGAAATGAGAATAATCTGTAAAACGGACCAGAAATATGAGCAATAAACCTGGACATCCTGAAACAATCCGGCCAGTTAACAGGTATGCTCAGAACCCCTTACTGCAATGAATCTGGACCAAGGCTGACAAAGTGGTTGGTGGAAGCCATGAAAATGGGGATGTATCTAAAGTACTGGCATAGATAAGCTAACACAGTTGCTGTAGTAACACCTTCCTGTGTGCTCTGACATATATTTAGTGAAACAACACAAGTAACTGGATTAGGGAATCGGCTATGGGTAATTACACATGTATTTGCAAATATATCAGGCACTACAGGGATGTAACAGCACTGACAAACAGACACCAGTGTGAAAGTGCATACCCACAACTATCACCACAGTCACAGTTACATACTGGTAAGTCAAGTGAACAGTAGCGTATATGGACTGTGTGAACAAATACATCACTGTTTGCCACTCACACACACAAGCCCTACATATACAGTCCCAATTCTCACTGTAGTCTGAATCCTGACCTTGGTACAGGACATGTCTCAGTCTGCCCCTACAAACACATACAGCCAATAGATCAGTAGAAACTGAAGCAGCATCCACAGTCAGATAAAGAAGGAGCCATAACCCTTACATCCACCCCCCTCCATACACAGCCCAAATAACATGTACACATGATGTGTACGCAGTCATGACAGTCTGTTAACAATGGTCAGATATGCACAGGCCTCTCACATGTACAGTTCACCTCAGAATGTACTGGCTCAGGACTCATATCTATAGCCTCTTCCCTGACATGTCTATGGGTCTACTACATCACTGGGATGGTAGCAGGAATGAAGGTAAGAAATAATGATAATAAATACGTCTGAGCCTCACTGACATCTGGACAAATCCTGACATCATTTGGGGACAGAGGCACAAACACAGGGGTAGACTGGACATATTGCTGTCATACATCGAGACAGTTGCTGATGTTACTGGGTTTGTTGTAACATATCCTTTATGAGGAATATGACCATGACATCAGTAATACCAATAGATGTGACTATTTACTGACTGCATTCCCCAGAGTCCACGACTGATTTACCAAGGACACCAGTTGACAGGGGAACAGACAAAACATAACAGGCAAACATGTGGCTAGTCTGTGGACAGCATGTCAATGGGGAGGTATGTCAGAGACATATCACTGTCAGTCACAAAGTCACTCACTAAATGCATGTCCACACAAACCCAGTCACTCTATCAATCCACCATGTGTATAACAGCCTGATGACATAGAATCTGTTCACAAATCTGGGATATGTCCCCTATGTTGTTTGGCTGTCTCCACATGTCCTGTCCTGTGACGTATTGCCACCTACTGTATGTGAATCTGTAGCTCACCACCTCTGTAATGTCCCCTCTCACAGCCAAGGAAAAGAGGCAAGGCCCACATTAAGGAATGTCCCATATGCCGGAACTAGCAACAGTGTCAAGGCCCACAGCACAATACTATGTGGGCACCTACATAGTGGTATAGCCTTAGCAATCCCTGACATCTGCACATCTGTACAAAGGACAGACAGAAAGTAGATAGCCAACAGGTTATGCATTAGGATGAATATTTTGAAAGATAGAATTCTGAAACTGAAAGGTATGCCATTACTACATGCCAGCAGTCCTCAATGACATGTCCAAAAAACATAGTAGTCTACAGCTAATATCATAATATCAGATCAATATCCAATAGGAGATACATAAAAACATACAGCTCAAACACCAAGAACAAGATAGTCAGTACTCAGCATTCCAGCTTTGCTTGCAGGGGTCTTTGGTTCTAGTACTACAATTTGCAATCTACTTTTACTTGAAAAAACACTGTTAACAGTACTAACATAATGATACAATATGTGTTAAACTACTTTTGTGAAGCAGTGCACTGTAGCTGGTGTAACATGCAAGTGTGACTGCATATAACTGGGCATACTACCCATGTATAAAACAAATACAAAGAAAAAAGATTTTTTGGTACCCTTTTAAAAACCATGTTACCAGGGCTACTATT
>NC_056739.1:406685917-406750917 GCF_019279795.1 Protopterus annectens
ATGGCTACTGGCTACATGCTAGGGAAGCCACAATGATTTGCGAGGGGCAGCTTGCACGTGTCACCCATAGGCCATTGTATATTGGCGAAGCCTCTTGATACACACATAGTGCCTTTTGATGCAGGGCTCAGATTACATAGCCACCTCCGCGGGTATCACACGGGATACGATACTAACAGTAATGCTACACAGCACCAGCAGTGTACACCGCAAAATGCATGCACTGGACACTGTCCTCAGCATGGTAAACTGCAATATCTGTGCAGTAACAGATTCCTGATTCACGGCTCACAGGTGCAACCCATCACTGCCAGGTTATACCTCATACCATGCCTGTCGTCCCCTATACATGTACCACACATGAACAGGGGGGAGGTATCTCAAGGCACCACAGATACACACACCTCCAGGTTGTTGGCACAGCACAAAGCATCAGGGCCTATCCATGTGCAGCTAACAGTGTGTTGGACTGCCTTCTGGTTCATAGCCTGGCACACACAACCCTCCCATACACAGGAAACCCACCTGTTCTCCCTAACAACACTGGGAATATGACGGTCTCTACATATGTCTATATATGTCTGGACTGCATCCAGCCGAACATTGTGTGTGAGCATTACTGTAGCTACAACACACTAGCTGAAAGGTTTCTAGCATGTAGTCACTGAATTGCAGTGGAACAACATGTTACCACTCCCACAACAGGTGGGAATATGCAGCACCTGTTTATCGACTACATGTAGACTATATGGCCCAGACCAGATGTGTATCCCCCGCTGTTAGGATGATACCATATACAACTCACACTGTATATACACATACCGCATGCAGCCCCTGCACAGTAAGACACAGTCATAATGTTATGCAGTGCAAATACCATTTATACACTTGAGGCACGTGTCAGACATGGGAACTATTGAAGGTCACAGGTATATATGTGTATGTGGCACACACATACATCATGTGTGCATTGCCATTGCTGGTTTAAGCAATGTCATGCATTGTTATGAACAACAACCCACACATGGGCATTTTGTGTGACACAAACACACGTGGCAGTTGTGAGTTACCAAAACATACCTAACTGTGCTCTGACAGTAGTAAGAGACCCAGTAGCGGAGCGCACTATTTGCATTACTGGCGATTTGCCCTGCTTGGCTCTACTTGTAGTGTGGTGATATCACCTGTGTTTACTGGGGGAATATGCAGCATCTGGTGTATTGTAGTAGTTGCCAAAAGGAGCTGTTCTCTCACACTTGCAATTACACACACTCTACTACCCCCCACACACACACTTGTCATTTGCAGGATTCATACCCCTACCTAACTATGTTATGACACTTGAGAGAGACGCATTAGCGGAGCACGCTATTCGAATTACTGGGAGGTTCCTCTTCTCCGGCTGTACTTATAGGGTGCTGACATCATCAGTGTTTGGAAAGGGTAATGTGCATCATGTAGTGTGTTCTCCTAATTGTCAAAAAGAACATATCTTCCATACAGAATTGCACACACACAAAATCCCCTCATCCAAACACACACACTTGCAGGATTCAAACCCCTACCTAACTATGTTATAACACTTGAGAGAGATGCATTAGCAGAGTGCGCTATTTGAATTACTGGGAGGTTTCCTTTCTCCGGCTGTACTTATAGGGTGCTGACATCATCAGAGTTTAGAAAGGGGAATGTGCATCCTGTAGTGTGTTCTCCTAGTTGCCAAAAGGGACATTTCTTTCATACAGACTTGCACACACACTACCCCCCCCTCCACACACACTGAGCATTTGCAGGATTCAAACCCCTACCTAACTATGTTATGACACTCGAGACAGAGGCATTAGCAGAGCACTCTATTCGCATTACTGGGAGGTTTCCCTTCTCCTGCTGTACTTATAGGGTGCTGACATCATCAGTGTTTAGAAAGGGGAATGTGCATCCTGTAGTGTGTTCTCCTAGTTGCCAAAAGGGACATTTCTTTCATACAGACTTGCACACACACTAACCCCCCTCCACACACACTGGGCATTTGCAGAATTCAAACCCCTACCTAATTATGTCATGATACTCGAGATGGACGCATTAGCAAAGCGCGCTATTCGCATTAAGTGTTTAGAAAGGGGAATGTGCATCCTGTAGTGTGTTTTCCCAGTTGCCAAAAGGGACATTTCCCTCACACAGCCTTGCACACACAACAACCCCGCTCACCCACACACACTGAGCATTTGCAGGATTCAAACCCCTACCTATCTATATTATGACACTTGACTGAGATGCATTAGAGGAGCGCACTATCCAAATTACTAGGCATCTGTTCTGCACCTGCAGTATTTATAGGGTGCTGACATCATTATTTCTACAGAGGTATGTACATCTAATACTACCTGTCAGGTGGGGGATAGCATATATATGCATTTGCAGCCACCTACTTCAGGGTCAGATATGCACATCGCACTGGCAGGTATGTTCTATACCATGCTTCGTGACCACAGGACCTGTAACACACAACACAACCAGTCCAGACCACCCCTCCCACATCCTGGACACACACTTTGCTTCCTTGGGAACAGTGCCAGGATATGCAGGTGTTCACATACACCATTCCAGTTGTTAATGTCAGGTTCAGGCATATTGTGTGTGGGAACTACTCAGGCCTCTACAACATTACCCTACAGCCACTACAATTTGTGAGTCCATGTGCTATGGCAGAACCACTCACCACAGCCACAAGGGGGAATACATATTGCACCTGACCATCTGCAACATGGGTACTCACTGTTCCACACCAGAGGTAGACCACCATTGTTGATATCTGACCATACCCACCTTTCCCTGGACATCCATTTCCCATCCCCACCCCCAGGCAAGGTTGTCACTGCAAACAAACTGTAATTATCAAAAGCAGACTTTACACTTGTGAAGACTGGGGTGGAAGACTTCAAAGGACCCATGCTGGGGGAGTGTACAGGCCACTCTGCAAAATCCTTGACAATTGCATTCTATGAGCATGTGGAAGGTTTGCATTGATCATGCTATCCCAAATATACCCATGACTGCTCCACAACAGGACACCTGTCAGGTGTACACCAGTCATATATGAGCTGTCCAACAGACAGAGTAAGCTAATACATTGCAGAGCAGTAGCCCACAGAGGGAGGGCATCTCTGAACAGTACTGTCACGTCACTTCAATCCCTCATAATCATCATGACACAGTGTTGACAGTGAAATTGTCCAGGCAATGCAGATAAGGCTCCCCTCAGTCTGTTATTGACGCCCACTTACTGTTAGAGGTCCTCAGCAACCCTCTTCCAGCACACACCAACAACATGGATGTGGCTTAGCAAATTCAAACCCTGGGATCTCCACTGTGTTCCTGCTTGACAGAGGCACAGCACACTAGCCTCACACGGTGCCTTATGTGACCTACTTTACAGTGGCACAGTAGCCTACTGTACTGGGGAGGCAGACGCCAAGCACACTCTGGCTAAGCTGTCATTCTTTAGGGCAAACAGCCTAGTGTTGACCTCTACACCTATATGTTTAATTGTTAGATGCACATTATTTGTTGCTGATAGACTGTTTGCAGGTCTTTATTGCCATAGCATTCCCTGTTTGTATGAACAACTTGTGTATCTGTGGAAGATGTTTGCATATGGGAGGGATCCACTATATCACATATGTCTCTGTAGTCATTTAACTGTGTGCACTGGGCAGATTGCTGTAATGTGGTTGGTTCCTGGAATAACACGTACAAATACCATATATGTGTGGCCAACTGCTAAACTGAGATTTGGCCTAATTGTGTGAGCATGCCCAGTTCAGCCTTCCCATGGCAAGTTGTCTGACATATGTCTCATTTATCAAAGTGTGCGAGCATGCCCAGTGTGAGCTTTCCATATGTTGAACTCTGCAGCCCACCACATTTGTGGATGTGTGTGAACTTCAACAATATCTCCCGTTTATGGTTGTGTGTTGTGTGTCATGTTGTGTAGTTACTGTCCAACTACTTTGTGTGTGAACACAACAGGGATTATACTGTGCCTGCAGGGTTTGCATGGGATACTTTGCATAGAGTTGTCAACATCCTTTCATACTGACCTAACACTGTAGTACCGTATAGTGTACTGGTTCAGTACTTTCACTGTGGTGGACAGTATCCTGGGCTTTAGTCCTATCACTGTTTTACATTTCCATAGTGAGCACAACAGCCTGGTTAGGGGCCAGTTGTGCACATCTGACCATGTTGCATTATGTTCAGATATGAACTACTTAAACCAGGCTTGTCCAACATTGGTAGTGTATTCCACAACATAGGTGTACATTGGCAAACACTAGCGATGTGCCCTAGGCCATTTCTAATGCTAGTCGGAGTGTGTTTGTCCTTCGACACACATTGTAAGTGGAGTTTGCCATGACATATGTCATGTTTAGTATACTGTGCCTCCATCTACCTGTAACATAACAGTGATACCCAGGGTAAACCTACCATCTCCCATCCACTCATCAAGATTCCTCTTGAGGAGACTCGATGAGTGAGTCTATGGATAACCTGTACTGGGAGTTTACTCATGAGTGGGGGTGGCTTCTGTGTTATGGATCATACAGTACAGCCTGTCCTATGTATGTCAGTGCTGGGGTTCAGGTCTCTCATGTGCATAGCTCACTGCCATTCAGATTGTACAAGGTGCAGCATGTTCATTGATTCCAGCTTGGACATGGCTTTATACATCAGGCACAGCTTGCCTCTGGGTGGGCAGTATGGCAGTGTGTGGAGCTGCAGTTTGTTTAATCAGGCAACACATGGCATCTGTTCAAGCTCTTTAATACTCCTGGTGAGGTACTGTTGGGGACTTTACAGTTGATGGAGGTGTCTGCTGAGGTACATCCCACAGGGGCTATTGTAGTCAATTGTAACGCTGATGAAGGATGACTGCAGAGCCACAATGACCTCCCCTTATCTAGATCTGACAACCTTCATGATTAGGTGGGTATATGGTATGTTTCTGTAAACACTACAGCCACATGTTTGTCCAATGCAGGATATCTATCACCTTGTGTCCCCAGGTCTCTCATTACATGTTAAGTACGTAATGGGTTAACACCTATGTGGTAATTGGTGGGCACTTACTGTATATCCACGGGGGTTGACTATACAGTTTTCTAATTCTGCAATTAGCTTGCTGACATGGCTATGGCACCAGTTGTCTGTTTCTATGTGGCCCTTTTGTGGGATGGTTGTGTCAGCTGGAGGGTCAGATATGGTGGCCAGTTTGTAGTCCTCTGCAAACATGTTCAGACATAGTCCTTCCATGTTGGCCTGTACCTATGGGACATATATACCAAATGAGGGAGGTCCCAGGACCAAGCCTTGTGGGATGCCAGTTATATCTGGTTTGTAGTCTGACATGGCTGCAGCATGTCTGACCATGTCAGTTCTGTCCTTGGTCTGGTTTGCAACCCCTCTACTGACATAGGGGTTTATATTTAAGCTGGTGAGCCTATCTATAATGAACATGTGGGGTATTGTATGGAAGCCTTTGCAAGGTCCAGCTACGCTGTGTGGACCACATTGCCCTCATCAATGACCTTAATGACTGTTTCAAATGAGTCAAACATGTTTAAGGGGCAGCATCTGCACTTAAGAAAGCCACACTGGGTAGGGTCTGGTGTCAGTAGGTCCCCAATATCTTTATGTCTGCGGTACATGCTGATCCTTTCCATAGCTGTGCAGACCAAGCTTGTCAAGATTCTGGGGTGGTAGTTTGCAGTATCCATTCAGGCAACACCTTTGTTGGGAAGGACCACTGTTGTTGTACACTGCTCTTTGGGTACATATCCTGTGGTTAGGCTGACATTGAGCAGTAGTGTGATTTGGCATTGCATTCTTCTTGGGGTCCATGTTGGACTCAGCCCAGGACACAATCTCATACCATTGCTGCTGCATGTTTTGCTTTGGAGATGCTGGCTGTTACCTCAGCATCTGCAATATCAGGGGGCCAGCAGTCTGCTGGGATAGATATTTTGCATTCTGGGGGGGTTTGCACTGCACCTGTCAGGTTGTATGTTGGCAATATGTGTGTGTGTTTGGTATGTTGTTTGTAATATATGAGTGATTCAGAGCATATCCGTGAATTCCCAACAAGGTTCCTACCATCAGTTGAGACAGCCTTGTGATTATCCTTAGTGTCCTGTACAATTTGTATCTTCATAGGTTCATACTAGGCTATCCACCCTAGGGCATTTATAAGCCTAGCCAGAGTGTGTGTGGCTTTTGCCACCCCTTGCTATGTGAATATTATGGCCATTTATGATTTACTTTACTGTGCCTCTGTCTGGACATGACACAGTGAAGACCCCCAGTGTACATCTACGATCATCCATCCACTTGGCAAGATTCCTGTTGAAGAGTGTCAGTGAGAGGCTCTGCCTAACATGGAGTGGGATTCTGTTCCAGGGTGTAGGGAGCCTCTGGGTTATGTATCTGTCCCACCAGCACATCCTATTTCATTATGTGTTGAGGATGACATCTCTCACTCTCACAGCTCCGATGGCTTTAGGTTTTCTGTGGTGGAGCATGTCCATTACTCCTGTGATGGACATGGCCTTGTATAACAGGCATACAATGCCTCTGTGTAGGCAGTATGTGACTGCATTCAGCTGGGGTGTATACAGCCAGGCAGCATATGACATATATTTGAGACCCTTTATCCTCTTGGTGAGGTACCTTTGAGGTCTTTCTAACTGCTGCAGGTGTCAGGTAAGGTACATCCCAAATGAGGCATTGTACTAGATTATGGGTCTGATAAGAGAACAGTACAGGGGCACAATGACCTCTGTTGACGTAGATGTGAATCCTTTCATGATAAGGTGTCCAATATAGACAGTCTTCCTAGCCAGATTGGCAATGTGAGTGTCACATAACAGGTTACTGTCCACTTGTGTCCCTTAGGTCCCTGATTACTCCTTCCACACATAATGGTTTACCACCTATGTGGTAATTTGTGAGTACCTTGTTTGGTATTTGGTGGGACATTCATACTGTCCAGTGTCTTCAGGACGGCTGGGTGGGGTTCCTGTGTGTGAGAGTGTGGTCTGTAGCATGCTACTGACTGTACAGCGGTTTTGCCTACGGTTAGGTGCACATGGGTGGTCTCCGATTCTTCGTGCATTGTCAGTTACCTGGATGTATGGGTGTCTGTGCTGTATATGGATACTCCCCCTCCTTTTATGTTTTGGTCCAGGTTTTGGGGCCATAACGCATGATATGAGGTATAACCTGGTAGTGCTGGTGTGCTGTCAGGAGGCTTGCAGCAGGTTTCTGTCACTGCACAGACATTGATGTTCTCCATACTGGGGAGGGCCTCAGGAGCATGCATATTGCGGTTTACACTTCTGGCATTGGTCAGCATCACCCTTATGTTTCTTACCACTTATGTTTTCTAGGGTGGTGGGTTAGTCTTTTCAGCCTTGCCTACATAAGGCTCTATGGAGGTGGCAAAAGCCTTATCCAATAGCCAGACGCCCAGGGGTAACAGGTGCAAGCCATCCCTGGAACAGCAGCATGGCTTGTCAAGCATGACATCCCAAGCAGACAGACATTAGATCCTCTTGGAATGACAGCAGTAATTGTGCCACTTGTTAAAGCTGATCATTCTGTGTTTGTACTGTGGCATCATTCTTGGTGAGGGTCGGATGCTGCAAACGGTCAGTGTCATACTGGCCTGGAGTACATACTCAGAGAGCTCATCTATGTCTCTTTTCATGTAGTCCAGGGAGGTACATCTCAGGTCATTCATGCCAGCATGGACAATGACTGCATCATATTTCTACTTTGCTTTGGGGTGACCTGTGTACTTGTGTTATGTGGCATATTGTAGCAGCCTACAGGCAGCTCACTGTACCCTTTCCCTTGTTCAGTCTGGTGAGCGGGACAGCAGTGTGTCTGACTATGGAGTCACCTATTACAACTGTATCAGGCATGTTGTTTCTCCTTCTGGCCTGTGACTGTTTGGCACACCAGCTTTGTGTACTATGTGTTGCATGTGCTATGTTTGGAGGTTGTGGTTGCTTGGGGGTCTGCTTTGGAGGCCTCTGTTGGTGTGTTGTGTTTGTAATTAGGGCCTCCGGGAATGTTTTTCTGTGTTTATGTCTTTGGTTTGCAGTTGTGATAGGTCTATGTGGGACTGGGTTTATGGTGTGTGTGGTTACCTTCTCCTCCTGACTAGTTTTGACAGTACTGAGTTGAGGGAGCTCAGCCTCTGGTTTGGATAAATGGTTGCATCTCTCACATATATTTGTATTTCGTGGGGGGAGTTGAGGGTTGTCTGTGTACTTGGGGCAGGTGTAACATTGCCTCAGGATTCACAGATTCAACTTGTAGCTGTCCTTAGTGGATTGTATGTGTGGACGTATTTTATTGCCATACTACTGATCAGTGATTACTTCCCTTTTTATGTTTGCTCTATCATGTAGTAGCTTCCTCATTCTCTTGCATGGTTTGGTAATGGCTGGAGTCCAGCATGCCAGATGCCTTCCTCTATGGCATTGTGTCTTGTTGTTATTTGTGATTGCATAATCCATGCATTCCTGGCTGTGTTCATGGAATGCCTGTATAACAGGTTCTGAGGTGTGGCCCATATTTTGCACCTGCACAGGGCCTTTAATGGATTCCACATCAGTTTGAAGGAGTGCAACTTTTGCTTTACACATGTTTTTCACTGTGGTTTTCTGGCCAGGGACTGTGGTCAGGATGTGTATATCCAGTGTGATTACTCTATGGTCTGGTCTTACCAGTGAGGGATACACTTCTCATCTTGCCATCCGGTACCCATGTTGCTGATTATCACATCCAGTATGCTTACCCCTCTTGTGGGAGTGGTACATTGTTCTTGGGCATTTTAGTTTATGGATTCTAGGTACTTTTTCTCCTACAGTGTTGGAACTAGTATAATGCTCCCAGTCTATGTCTGGGTATTTTCAGTCACCCAATATAATGTGGTTTGGGGGGCTTGATATATTAATGTATTCCAACATAGGTCAGGTGCAGTTCCTGGTGTTACCACTGTTGTCTGTAGCAGGCTATAAACTGGGAAGCAGTTTTAGCCACTGTTACTTGACCATGGCTAGTCCATGCTGCTTCTTGTTGTGGTACCAACATGGGGGTGTGGTTATCCTTGACAATTATTGCTAGTCACCCTCCTTTTGTAGCTTGTTCCATGTTTTGAGGCTGTACAGCTCAGTATGAGGTGTAACCTGGTAGTGTTAGGGTGCTGTTCTGAGCCTTGATCCAGTTTTCTGTTACAGGACAGATATCAACATTCTCCATACTGGGTGGGTTTACACTTCACACATCTTGCTGTTTAGACTTATGGCATTGGGTAGCATTACATCTAGGTTCTTATCCCTTTTGATACCTCTGGAGGTGGGTTTGTGTTTTGAGCCTTACCTATTCAGGACATGCTGTGGGTAACGACATCCTTTGCCAGTATCTATGCGGCCTGGACTGATAGGTGCATGCCACCCCTAGCAGGTGGAGCATCATGTCATGCTCAGCATGTCATCCTGCTGCAGCTGTTTTCGCAAGATCATATTATGTAGCATAGCACATACCATGACAATTTGGGTACATGTAGTTGGTGAGTACTGCAAGGCTCAACCAGATGTGTCCAGACACCGGAACCGTGACTTGAGCAGCCCAAACACACGCTCTATTACATTACGTGTTTGTGCGTGTGCCTCATTATGGCGTTCCTGTTCAGGTGTGTGTGCTTTTCTGATGGGTGTCATCAGCCACGGCTCCAGTGCATAACCTGCATCCCCCACTAGGTGTCCGTGTGGGATGTCCCCATTGGCAAATGTCTGGTACAGCTGCGTCAAATGCCAGATATGGGAATCATGGTAGCTCCCAGGGCAGCCAGCACACACATTCATTATTATGCCCTGGGCATCACACATGACCTGGCAGTTGATGGAGGGGAAGCCCTTGCGGTTAATGTAGGCCCTACCCTGCTCACTGGCTGGTGCTTTGATGCGTATGTGTGTGCAGTCTATTGCACCCACTACCTCAGGGTATTCCGCTATTTTCTGGAAGAGACGCATATTGCTGGCCAATACCTCTCAGGCATTTGGAAAATATACATTATCACCGACATGTGCTGACATGGCATCCAGGAACTGGTGTAGTACCCTGGAGGCTGATGCCTGTGATATCCCCATCATATCACCAGTTGGTCTCTGGAAGGTACCTGTTGCTAGTATTCTTAGGCCAACACATACCTTGGTTTCCACTGGGATGGGTTCCCCTCTGTTGGTTCTGTGTGTGAGGCGTGGCCTGCACAGCGCAACAATTTGCTGCAGGAGGTCTCTGTCCACTCTATAGCGCTCTACTATCTCCAGCTCATGTAACCCATGGTAGGTGACCCTGGGCCTGTACACTCTTCTCCGTCTCCTCACTGTGGGTAGTCTGGCACCATCTGCATTGTCACCACCCTCAGCATGTCGCCTATGTTTTCTTATGACAGCTATGGCAGCCCCTAGCATTTCTGCTCTGAGTTCAGCTTTTTCAGTTTTCACTTCTAATAGCTTACTCCTGTCTTGCAGTGTCTCTTGAGAGAAACATCTTGCACTGCTGTTTGCACAGTTTTAAGTGCTTGGCTGAGCTACTATTCTGCCTGTGTAATTGCCTGCTTCTAATTGTTTTCACCTGCTAGCTCCAGCAGTATTCCCTGTTAGCTTCCTACTAATTCTGTTGCTTCCTTTTTCCTTTCTGTTTCCTCAGGGGCGAGCAATGCGCATACCAGCAGAAACACGCTCACAGTGGCTTACACACACGCACACATGCTTACACAGTTTAGAATCTTGTTTTTTGGGTTAAAACGCGCGCACACCAGCGCAAACAGTCTTAGAAGTCTGCCGGCATGCTCCCATATGCTCAGTCTGCCTTACACGCGCGCACACTGCCCTACTTGCGCTTCATGGTGCACACACGTGCGCATGCACGCCCAGCAAGAAACTTTGGTGTAAGCAACAGTGTGCACCTTCCATTTCTTGACTTTCCCATGCTTATCTTGTGGCACTCCTCTTTCCATGATATGTGTCTGACATCTGTCATGTAACACTGACCTCCAATGAACTGCATTTCTTTCTACCATTCCCCCCTGTGATGTCACCTATCTTCTACTCTATTCCTGCCCCTTATGTATCTCTTACACTACTCAGAATGTGCTCATTTGCTATGTGACAGTGGAATTCAGTATCCTAACACTCATTTACATCAGATTGCCTACTAATGCTTAGTTACATCTCTTAGACTCAGCTTCCCCCCTTAGCAACCACTAAACGGTGGCCATGTTGTTTTTGGTCTGCTGGTCCCTGTATTGTAAATCCATGTATTGCATAAAACCCACATTTGTGGGTTTATAACCTTCATTTTTATGTTTTATACAGTGCAACCCGTTTGTGCGGGGCTGCGCTGCGTTTAAAGATCGCCGAAAAAAATATATATATATTTTTCATATTTGCATCGGGGTCCCTTGCCAATGGCCACATATTTGGCCATTGGCATGCTGCCTGACACATATGCACCCTTTATTTGGAGCTGACATGGCTCCATTGTGATTTTTGCAGAGACATACTCAGTTGTCAACTGAGTATATTTCTGCAGCTAAAACGGCTCTTACATGGGCTGCTTTCTGCTTCGTGGATCACTACTCTACCTCATTTGCATGCCTTTCAGCTGCAAGTGAGGTATTTAGCATATCCACGCCCAGTCCATGTAAGAGACGTTTTAGCTGGTCTCTTACACGGAGTTTCGGGCTGTTCCTGGATCGCGAGGCTTGCATGGAGTCTTACACGTCTCTTACACTCCATGCAAGCCTTCGTGAATCCTGCCCAATAATTCCAAGTTAATCCTTCCTTGCAAATGGAGGGAAAACTTTGTTTTTAAGTAAAACCAAACATTTCTTTGACTGCATGCAGAGTGACCTCTGTGATGAATATCTTTGGCATGTGTAAGTGCTTAAGCACATCTCTGCATAAGGAATGAAGGTGACATAGTTCCAATGAAGAAACAATGTACCTTGTCCTGTACATATTTCTACAACTAACAGTTTCCAGTTTTAAATGTTATTCCAAAGGTGTTGAGAAATGTTACACACTTTTTTATAACTGGAAATTGCTTGCTGTGAAACATGAATCAAAATGAACTGAACTTTGATGGTATTTTCAGAGCTGTATTTATTTCATTTTTGTTTTTTAAATGCTAAATTTTTCAGCTTTTATAATTAAAATGTTGTATTTACTGCCTTTCCGAGGAAAGGCATCCCTACAGTACAACTCATTGTTGTGTTCAATAATTATATAATTACCCTTAATGAGAATAACTAGGATCGTACTATACATATGAGGGGACCCATTCATGGGATAAAGAATATAGGAGCTGCATTTGTCTTTTGGTAGTACAGGGGCAGTCCTGGGTTAAATTTACTGTTTCCCATCCATAGATATTAGTTGCACTTGAAAATGGACAGGGATAAACTTTGTTTTATGTTGATGGGGAGTCTGTTCTATAACAGACATATCCTCTGCAAAATACACTTGCCCATCCAAACTGTTCTGCTGATGTTGCAGAAGAGTTTTAAATCCCTAGACCAAGTATTTTTGATGTACTTTGACTTGGAGATGTGCAGTAAGTCCATCAGTAATGGGTTGTAGGATACCTTGTATGCCAGACACAGGTCACCTGTTAGCAGTCTGTAGGATACCAAGTATTAATGACAGGGCTTTGAGCTGGTCCATGTAGGACATGTTGTTTAGGTTTTGTATCCTTTTAGTAAGGCATCTCTGTGGGCATTCCATTTGTTGCATGGGTCTGGACAAATACATACCAAAGGAGGTATTATATTCAATGACTGGCCTAATGAGAGCTGAGTAAAGGGGGACAATGACACTCCTAGATTTAGACACAATCCATTTTGTTTACAAGCTGTGCAGTATAAAAGGACTTTCATACAACAATAGGCACATATTAGCTAAAAGTTAGATTACTGTCCACATACATTCCTTAATCCCAAACAACTAGGTCAACTCTTAAGGGTTAAGTGCAGGGCTTTTTTTTTGTGTGTGTCTGTATATGTGTGTGCATGTGTGTGTGTGTGTGTGTGTGTGTGTGTGTGTGTGTGTGTGTGTGTGTGTGTGTGTGTGTGTTCATATACCAACCACAAATGGCACAGGAAAATAATTTTCTTGGGTGGCAAAAGCCAGGGTACCTTTTTGGCTGGGCTTGTATAGGCCCCAGAGCCGATAGCCTAGTACCTACCTATGAACCTATGAACCACATTAGGTGATTTTCCAAAGATTTTAGATGGAGTAGCCAGGCATTTCCTATCAGAGCTTTAATTGCCGATGTAACACATAATATGAGATATGCAGCTATAATGTCCTTTTAGGTAAGAAGACACCATAACCCTGATAGTTATAATATTTATACTGCATAGCCTCTCTGTTTGCTCAAACCATAATAGCTTGAGTCACTGGGTCACTAAAGCTCAGTGCAAATGAAATAAATACAATTACTGTGCCTGAGTATAAATATATCTCTATCAGTTAGCCATGATATATGCAAGTATGGCAATAATATATATATATATATATATATATATATATATATATATATATATATATATATATTTTTTTTTTTTTTTTTTTGTGAGAAGGCAAGATTCCACCTCCTCTACCACAAAGACATTATTTTATTATTCTCACTTTAAGGTCACTTGGCCTTGGAAACAGAGTGATCACTGACACCTTGTATAAACCTTTTTTCGCTCATTCTCCAGACTGCTGCAAGATCAGACCACTCATGAAAACAGAAATTGGAGAAATGATTTCCCCTGTTGGTCCTTCCACAGTAAAATGGGTCTTGAAAACTTTGCCTTGTGAAACTGTTTTGTTAACCCATAAACTAAGAAGGAAAATAAACTGTTACTGATTTTTTGCAGGAATGCTGTGACATACAAAAGTTTAAAACAGAAACCTCTGTGTTATTTTTTATAAAAGATTAGATATATGCAATCATATGATCAAAGGGTGCTGTATTATAAACACATTGAAAAGGAAATAGTTTAATCATTCCTTAAGGATAACATTACAGAAATAAAATGATATATGGAGTTTATGGATTCAGTATTTTATGTGGCTAAATACTTTAACGAAAGTCTCTGAAATTAATACAGATATAAAGGTAAGCTGCCTGTTAATTTGTTTCTAAATGAAAAAAGCCTATTTCATAACTGATAAACTTAATTTATTATAGTCATAGAATGGCATGTTAAGGAGGTTGTTAAAATAATTACTTTGTATGTTTATAGTTAGAGAGAGTATTCCCTGCTGTGCACAGATTCCTATCCAATGCATTGGCAGGTTTGCACAAAAAAGTCTTTCAGTAGAAAGTGAACATTGTATACCAACTAATAGGTTATTCTATATTTAGATCTACTGTAGAAGGTTTGAACTCTGAAGGTGAGCTCTGGTGCATTGTTAAAACATCAGTCCTCACACACAGCCAGTGCACCAATCAGTGAATATACAGATGATTTAATATAAATATAAATTAAAAACTGTCTTTCGGCTTTTCCCGGTTAGGGGTCGCCACAGCGGAACTCAGGTCCACTAATGATTGGCAGTAGAGTTTTATGTGCTGGCTTGCCGGGCCTAACACACAACCTTCAATGAAGGAATGCCCATTCACACATGTCAACACACAGAAGACACTCTAACTGAGAATCGAACGGGCAACGTCTAACTGTGAGGCGACAATGCTACCGCAGCACCACCACCACAGTACCAATATAAATATAAATTAAATAAATATAAATTCAATACAAGGAAATCCTCACAAAAGGCAATCTGGTTTTGGCATAAGCCTTCCTCAGTGCACATCCATACAAACAAAAACAAATATTAAAGCAGTAGTATATATGCACAACATATATGTAGAAAATACACCCCCTTCCCCCTATCAAAACCAATTAGAATGCATCATTTAAACCTGGAGGGAACAACACCCCAAACCTAACAATCCAAGTATGTTGTTTTTTTATATAACAAATCATGCCAACCAAGCTTATTAGGTCCCTTGAAGCATTGCACCTGGGCCGTACATGCATAGCGTTCTTGTGCAACATTGTTCAAACATGCCTGATGTGAAAATCAGTACAATGTATGTGTTGAAACATTTTCTTCAAATCTGAAAGCATACCTGTCATCAAATTTCTACAACAGTGGAGGAGGATAATTTAGATCCCAGCAATGAATGTAGATTGATGGCACAGTGGAAGAACCATTTATTGTAAGGAACAAATCATCAATATAGGGAATCTGTTCTGTATTACTGTATGTTTACTAAAGACTTGCTGGTATACAGGAAATTTAAAAAACTTAATAGATGTCCGAATACTTGAAAACCTAATACTAACTTATTTTCAATGCTGATTTCTGCAAGTTTGGTAAAAAGATGTCCTCCGGTTATTTAAGAAATCATGCAATGTTCATACATTTGCACTGTTGTGGCCATGACTTGAGGGTTGCTTAAGAAGCATGCCTAAAAATCATTTTAAGAATGTTGTTAAATGAATATGCCAAACAAAATATTCCCCTGCACGTCAGGAACTGCACGGCTCAAAGTGAATAACTCCAAAAACAAGAAATGAGCCAGCAGCAGGTAGATTGTGTCAAAAAAAGAGAGTAGTTTATTAAAAACTACCCCAACAGCATATTGGCATCCAAAACAAACCGGTTTCGGCAATGGTTGAAAACCTAGCCTTCTTCAGTGTACAGCAAGGAGCCAAAACAGAAATGCTGTATTTAAACAGATAGAGACATGCTGATTGGTTACAAAAATTTTTAGCATGTGATGATTATCAAACAGCATAAAAATGGCAAAAAATTATTAGTATTATTGAAAATACATTCAAAAAGATGTATAAATCATTTTAAGGACTGAAGTACATTCATATTATGATTGACTATTTATATGTATGTATTATATAGAAAAGACATATACCTAATATGGTATTCCAAGTCTTAAAACACCAATTATGCATGATCCAATATTGAACACAAATAGATATGCATATGTACAAAATGCATAACAAATCAGAGTACATAATACAATATTAGCATTGGCTATTTCAATATTTATAATTATATATATGTATTCTGAGTATTGGAACACCATTTGTTCAACAATCATGTATAATATATGATGTATTTAATTTATAAATAGTCATTTAACCCAGGGCTGAATAATGCTCCTAGTTTCGTAATCCATTTCTTTTCTTTAAGGTTGAGTTTATTGTGCCAACCACTCTTTATGCTTCTGTCACCAATGATTTTGTCAATAATAGTAAAATGAAATTTAGCAGTGCGATGCATGAGAGTGTGTTTGTATACTGCATTGGTATTCTTATGGCATCTCATATCACTGATATGTGGTAGTGTTTGGATTAATGACGATTGGTGAACTTCAGTAACATCTTATAATAACTGATATATTCAACTTTTAAACAAAAGACAGGAGCCACATCTTTTCATTTTTTGGCTTGCCACCTGAGGATGACATCGGAATAGTGTTTAAACAATCCTAATGTAAAATCTGGGGATTTGGATTCAATTGTTCGAGATATTACATTCATTTTTATTTTTGATGTAACTGATGGGACTTATTGTTTTTTGAATTTTATGTTAACAGTTTACACATATTCTTTTGGAAGGCGGAACTCATATTTTCCGTCTTGGGGCTGATTTTTGGTACATACATGATTGTTATATTGGCCGACAACTCGTCTGTATTCAGGGGTTGTGAGCTGTTTTGATAATCTTTTCATGGTGCAACTTCATATTAACATAGGATTTGTGTTTAGGTCATGTTTTTGATCTTTTGTATAACTCATTACGGCCTATATAGGCTTAGAGTCTTTTGCACTTTGTTGTAAGTAGGGTTGGATTATACTTTATTCTCATTTTTTGAGATAATACCTGTTTATGTTCAAAAAGCACAGGATTTTTTGTCTATATGTATGGACAACTTTTCCAGTTATTAGCTGGAGTTAACCTGTTGGATTCCATATTGTGTTCACCTTTTACTCTGGCTGACTTTAACAATTATTCCCCTTCTTTTGGGGCATATATTTGTTATCCAATTTTAATATTGTTTTTTAACTTTTTGATTGGATATACACTTGGTGTAAGTTTAAGATGTTAACTAAGGGTGAACACTAGTAAATCTGGTTGACTCATGATTATTAGTATAATCCAACCATTGTTTGGTATACCTAGTGCATACCAAGTGAGTACTAGTCTATGACTTACTTTACATAATTTAAACAATAACAGTGCTTTTTGATGCATAGTTGTTTATGTTTTGTCATATTCCCTCATTGTCTCTTCATTGTTCAAAAGATTTAACAATCTAACTTGTGCCAGCTCTATATGTCACTTCAGGGTTAATGTGAACAAATTTTAGAAACAATTAAGTCGATTTATGACCATTTTTCTGTTATTATATTAAGATATGGTAGATTTATGCTGCTTTCTATCTCCACAATAAGGAATTCAGTCTACATGACTTTATATCAAAATAACTCTTGGGACCCATATGACTGATTCAATTTACTACAAGCCAATAATTTATTTATGACTAATAGACCAAGTCAGTATCTGCCCATGATATGTTTGATATTATTCGAACAATATTTAGATACACAATAATATTTTATTTGCATTTTCACTCCATTGATTCTGGATGTATTTTTGTTTCTTGAGCTGTATTTTTTCACTTCTGGGACTATCCTCTTCTAATATTATTAAATATATGTTATTTGTGGGCCAAGCATATGATATTTGATTACATTTTTTAATATGTTATTATAATAATACCACTATTGACCTGTATCAGACGTGGCTATAACGAACTAATTTTTAGTTCTATGGTATATTGCCATTATTGTCTGACTATTGTTTGATCATTTGATCTTGATATACAGGCCGTGGTTCTTTACAAGAATATTTTGGGTTATACTATGGATCTCCAAAAGCTTCTTTTGGATCTATCATCAGATAAAGATGATATTGCAGCATTTGGTATTGGGAATGATACCACTGCCTCAGTAAATTTGATTTCTTTAAAACCCGAACAAAAATGTGAACAACTATTTGCCTCACTTAATAAAAATATGAAGGCTTTGAGATCTAGTGTTTGGCACCACAAACTATTAAAAGCATATTTGGTCAAGGGCATTTGCCCTAGGGGTCTCAGAGTGAAAATACAGCCCTTGGTGGCCAATCCAGATGAAAATTTACTTTCGGAATGGAATCTTATACAACAGGAATGTTCGATGAAGTTTGTCAAAGCTTTATCAGAGCATTACACTAGAATCATTGAGAGTGAAACTACTCTAGTTTTGAGTTCCATTGAGGAATGTAATCATTATCAAAATGAAACTTTTTTTCCTGCTTTATTATCAAAATTGAGTACTGAACTGTTGAGTTTTGATACCATTCTGAAGGATAGAAAACTTAAAAAGTTTTCTCGTGATCTTTCAGATTATGATAAGGGGCAACCGTTTAAGAATGTTAGGCATGTCCGATTTCAAGAAGGACAGAATGTTAAGAAGCAAGTCACTAAATCAAAAAGGAAACGTCCACGTTCCATACTTAAGGGCACAGTAATAATATTGAGTCCACTGATTTGGAGACCTCGTCTGGTACAGATACTGACACACAGTCTACCATGGATTCCCCCACCCCCAAACGAAAAAACTATGTATCCCCTTTAGGGAACACAGGGGGAGGAGGAGGGGGGGCAGGAAGCACAGAAAAAGTCACCAGTTTGCAAAATTTGTTGGAGATACTGACCAAAAAATAAATAATGTATGTAACATTTCAAGTACCATACTTACAAATGAACAGATATCTCTACTAAATAAAGGTCTATCCTTCATCCCTGGCTTTTTTGTTCCAGAAGACTCATTTACTAATGACTTATTTACATTTTGTAGACTTATTAATTTAAAATTGTTTTTTCAGGAACAAGGGGACACTGAACATTCACAAATGGAAGGTTTTAAATATCATACCTCCAAATTTACTCCTCCTATGCATCCAGCTGTTAATCTATTTTTGAAAAGTGTATTAAGTGAGCTACATTTCAAGCATAATTATGAGAGACCAATGCCTAATAACATCACTGATGGTGAAAAATCTTGTCTAGAGGAACTTGTTAACAACAAAGATTTGGTAATTATCAGGGCAGACAAAGGAGGGGCAGTGGTAGTGTTAAATTGGTGTGACTATGACATTGAAGCACATAAACAACTCAATGATGTTAAATATTATACCAAAATGCCACTGGACCCCACCATGGTTTTCAAAAGGGATATTGATGACTTTTTGAATTCTGCTGTCGATAATGGTATTATTGATAAGAAAACACTTTATCATTTAACTATCACTGATCCTACTAGACAATATATTTACTTTCTACCAAAAATACATAAGGACCTTTCACATCCACCTGGAAGGCCGATTGTATCAGGTATGGGGTCGATAACTGAACCTCTTTCTGAATTTCTAACTTTGCATTTAAAGCCGTTGTTACTATATGTAAGATCATGAATACAGGACACTACTCAATTTTTGAGTATTGTAAATGATATGCAGTTGGATTCAGATTGGCTACTTTGCACCTTGGACGTAAGTTCACTCTATACTAATATTCCACATTGGGGTGGACTTGATGCTATTGAATTTTGGCTCAATGAATCTAAATTATATCAACCTGGGTTTAATACTCTCCTGTTGAATCTAACTGAGCATGTTTTGACTAAAAATGTTTTTTTCTACAACCAGGAATGTTACCTACAGATCAGAGGTACAGCTATGGGGGCATCTTTTGCCCCATTTATGCTGATCTGTTTATGGCCTATATAGAACAAATTATGATTTATGGACACCCATAATTTGTTTTGCCAGAAATTGATATCTGGCGCAGATATTTGGATGATTGCTGGATGGTGTGGAGATCGGATATTTTATATCTTCAGGAATTTATGGAATACCTGAATGATAATATATAGAATACAATTCACTATTACCTATGATCGGGAATCCATTACATTTTGGATGTCTTGGTAACTAGAAATAAGGATAACACCTTGACAACGAAACTCATAGAAAATTCCCCCAATATAATACGATTCTCCACGCATCCAGCTTTCATCCAAAACATATTGCAAAGAACATCCCTAAATCGCAATTTATTAGGATTAGGCGCAACTGTTCTGAGAATAATACTTTTGTCAATCATGCTCAGGATTTGCATAATAGATTCATTGAGCGGGGCTATTGTTCAGGATATGTGACCATGGCTCAGAACTATGCATTAGGTCTACATAGACCTAATTTACTAACATACAAAAGAAACATACCAAGCCAAATAAACTCAGATTTACTACAACATTTGGCAGAAATACCAACAACTTTATTAAGATTATCAGGGATAATTGGAACATTTTGGAGGCTGACGTCAGAATTCAAAACATTATTCCGAATAAATGCCTTTTCTCTTTTCGTAAGGGAAAGAATTTGGCTGGTCATTTTAATCATTACAAACACCATCATGAGTCCACTTTACCACAAATATATCAAACTACCATTTTGGGGGATAGGCTTATTGGTTCATTCCCATGTGGCCACTGTGTCAACTGTAAGCATATGTTGAAAACTAAGGAGTTCACCAGTAGGAATACCAACACTGTTTTTGACATTAGATTCTTTGCTAACTGTAACACTGATTGGGCCGTTTATTTGGCATGTTGCACCTGCCATTCATTTTATGTAGGGCAGACATCAAGACCAGTTAAATTACGTATCTCTGAGCATCTCAGTGATATGAGATGCCATAAGAATACCAATGCATTATACAAACACACTCTCATGCATCTCACTGCTAAATTTCATTTTACTATTATTGACAAAATCATTGGTGACAGAAGCATAAAGAGTGGTTGGCACAATAAACTCAACCTTAAAGAAAAGAAATGGATTACGAAACTAGGAGCATTATTCAGCCCTGGGTTAAATGACTATTTATAAATTAAATACATCATATATTATACATGATTGTTGAACAAATGGTGTTCCAATACTCAGAATACATATATATAATTATAAATATTGAAATAGCCAATGCTAATATTGTATTATGTACTCTGATTTGTTATGCATTTTGTACATATGCATATCTATTTGTGTTCAATATTGGATCATGCATAATTGGTGTTTTAAGACTTGGAATACCATATTAGGTATATGTCTTTTCTATATAATACATACATATAAATAGTCAATCATAATATGAATGTACTTCAGTCCTTAAAATGATTTATACATCTTTTTGAATGTATTTTCAATAATACTAATAATTTTTTGCCATTTTTATGCTGTTTGATAATCATCACATGCTAAAAATTTTTTGTAACCAATCAGCATGTCTCTATCTGTTTAAATACAGCATTTCTGTTTTGGCTCCTTGCTGTACACTGAAGAAGGCTAGGTTTTCAACCATTGCCGAAACCGGTTTGTTTTGGATGCCAATATGCTGTTGGGGTAGTTTTTAATAAACTACTCTCTTTTTTTGACACAATCTACCTGCTGCTGGCTCATTTCTTGTTTTTGAAATGAATATGCCCCCACACCCCTCCTAACTATATATGCTAACTTCAGGGTCACACAACAGTGGGGAAAAGGACATATTCTTTTACTTGCCTTATAGTGCTCTACACACTGCCAGTTCTAATTGTCAGGGAAATCAGTTTTAGGGGAAGTGAACTTTAGGGGAAGTGAAATGTCAGTCATTTGGTCTCAGTCAAATAATGAATGTCAGTCAAATGAGCTTTAGGGGAACTGAAGGTAACCCATACATATATATATATATATATATATATATATATCTATAGATAGGTATATATATATATATATATATATATATATGTAAAACACACGGCCCAATATGGAAAGAACTGCTGAAACTAAATCACAGCAAATAAACACGTTGACCAATGCAGATGTAGTTCTCCAAAAAACAGACAAGCGTATAATCCACAGAGTACAAGTTTAATAATGTAAGCGCTTTCGCGGTCCTGCCGCTTCTTCAGACGTGAATAAAGACATGTAACAATCACACTTACAAATAGTAAAATTCAAAAAACATCATTTCCTGAACAATCAAAAAACGTCATTTCCATAGCTTAAAACTACAAGAATGCAAAGTCTGTAAAAACTACAACTACCATAAAAACTCTCAAGAGTAGATTAAGAGGCACATCGCCATATAAAGAATGTTGTAGCCAATGGATATAAAAAATCAATCACAATGCACTATTAAAATAGATGTTAGTTCACCTGATGGATCTGTCCTTTAAAGTTGGCTTCAAAAGAACAGATTCATTGAGGCCCCTGCCCCAATGAGCAGCTAGCTGAAGAATCCATCAGGTTTCTGCTGCTTCAGTGCGATTAACAAGATCACCACCCCTCAAACAACTTGGCTGAACAAGTATTACTTGAAACAAAAAGGTGTGATGCTCACAAGAAAGCATGTGTTTAGATATTGCACTACAATTGTCACCTCTAGCAAAACAATACATGTGGTCACAAATCCGCTCTCTCAGGGACCTGTTAGATTTGCCCACATAAAATTTAAAACATAGTTGACAACAGGCAACATATACTATGTTGCGTGTGTTGCAATCTGAGGTACATTTAATTTCCCATAGCTTACCATCATTGGGGCAGCGAAAAAAACTTGAAGTATCTATGTATCTACACTGGGGGCATTGACCACACTTACTAGTACAATGTAAATCAACACTCTTCATTCGACTGAACAGTACATGACCAAAAATTAAATGATTGAAAGAATTTGACTGAAGACTAATTGACTGAAAACCGATTTGACTGAAGACAATCAAAACTCACTGAAAATATTAAACTTAAGAAAATACAATATAAAATAGTGTATTGGTGCATGAAAGCTGATTCACTGTGTATGGTGTTTTTCATTTTCTCAAGTGGTTGTGCAGCCATGGAGTTAATATATATAATTAAGGGGATGTGCAGGGTGCATGGGACTTCCCCTGTAAAAACACTACTTTATGAAGTGCATTTTTCTTTCAAGCATTTCATTTTCAGTCAAATGCTGTTCGATCAAATGATAGTAATCATGTGTGTGTGTGTGTGTGTGTGTGTGTGTGTGTGTGTGTGTGTGCGCCTGTGTGTGTGTGTGTGTGTGTGTGTGTGTGTGTGTGTGTGTGTGTGTGTGTGTGTGTGTGTGTGCATATATGGTTTGCTATCAATTCATTGAAGTGGACTCAGTCAAATCCACTTTGCACAAAGTCTGAAACTCAAACGTTGAAATTGTCGAACTCCGATATTTCAGTAGTACAAGTCTCGCCCATATCTCAACTCATGTTAAGGCTTGTTCCTAGTTCAAGTTCAGAATGTATTTCAGCTATATCAGAATTTGGTAATGTCACTTTTTGTGGACGTGAGTCGATGACATGTTCATTCGATGAGTCTACTTCAATAAAATGGTAGTAAACTTATATATATATATATATATTTATATATATATATATATATATATATATATATATATATATATATATAATGTATATATACACACATACACACGCACACATATATATATATATATATATATATATATAT
The DNA here is from genome assembly GCF_019279795.1 of Protopterus annectens. Classification (NCBI taxonomy): domain Eukaryota; kingdom Metazoa; phylum Chordata; order Ceratodontiformes; family Protopteridae; genus Protopterus; species Protopterus annectens. Next base: position 406,709,701 of record NC_056739.1, read on the forward strand.
ATATATATATATATATATAGATAGATATATATAAATATATATATATATATATATATATATATATATATATATATATTTATATATAGATCTACATCTATCTAAATAGATGCGGACACACTCACAACTACACAGATTCGATGCAGTTCCAAAGGAGTACACTTTTGTCGCTGTGTACAGACTACATGGTACATCAGAAATGTCATACCATCTTAAGCTCTAGATGTGGATCAGAGTAGATTAGTTTGCTGCCCATTCATAAAGCGCTTCTGTTGGGCCATAAGTTGTATATGTTTAGCAGTAGTCAGTCATAGAACTACTATTTTTTTTAATCTGCCATAATTTCAAATTTTTTAACAGATTATAAGAGGTATTTTTCCAAACATATTAACAAAGTATGTAATACAGGGTTTACAATTATGTGGCCAAGGTATGGAAACCTGACCGGAAAATGTTGGAGCTGTGGACACCAAAGACCAAAGGTCAGAGTACCAAACACCAACTTTATTAAAGCTCAACTTTGCCCTCCTTCTGGACCCATGTTAACTTTTCTTCCTAGGTCTGGTGCAGTAGGGTATTTTTGGGATTTGAGATTGCAGTCGACATAGTGTATAGTTGGCAATGCATGTTTCAGCAGTATGTTTCAGTGTTTTAGGATATCACGTTTTCCAAGCCTCAGTCACATAATAATAAACCATAATATTGCAAATCTTGAAAGTGTTGTCTCTGTCAAAGTGGTTAACTAATGGAAATACACACACACACTCACTCACTCACAAAAAAAAAAATGCTATAGAGAAAGATGATGGATCTATAAGAGTAGTAAATTTCTTGTAGACTGAAATACTACAAGGGTTAATCTTTATATTACAAGATGACATAACTGCTCATCACCTAATTGGTTGGATTAGATACTTAAGTTTTGAATATTAGACAGCAGGGGGAAAATATATGTAAATATATATATATATATATATTTATATATATATATATATACATATATATATATATATATATATATATATATATATATATATATATATATATTTCTTCAGGTGCTCCTCTTCCTTCCCATGACCCAAGATGTTCAAGCAGACATAGCAGTACTCCACAACTAGATGATGATAAACTCATGGCTGATATAGTATGATCCAAAGACAGAAGCCCAATTGTTCAAATTAGTAAGCCAGCCATAGGTAAACCAGACACACTCCACTGGATCATTGCTATTACAGAATGCAGTTATTTATTTTTTAAGAAATGATGTACATTTCTGAGTAACTGCAGGTGTACACATTTTGTCTGAGCAGTGCTTTTCTTCCACTTTTGACACTTTTTTTACATGAGGTTGCTTGTAATACTCCAGAGGTTGCAATGATGGCAGAATTTTCTTTTTAAAATTTTGTAAATTGTTAATGTATTTATTTGTTATTAGTGTTTGGGCACATCCCAGTGTTGTTTCTTTCTTTGCTTAGCATAATGGAGGGAAGGACAGCCTGGAATTATTCTTGTCATTAAGGTTTGGTTGACAATGGGAATGCACATAGTAGAATATTAATAACCATTTGCTATAAGTTATTGACTGTCAATGTACTTCACAATCACCCTTTCCTTTTGGCCAAAGTGATAACTAGAAAGAGTCCAAAACAGACCTGTTCAAGTATCTGGTTAACAAATGGATAAATTCAAAATCATAAAGTAATATATCCATTTTAAACACCATCTAGACATAAAAATTGGAATAAAATGTAATATACATAGTAAGATGGACAAGGTAAGTGAATCCTTGATAATAATAATAATAATAATAATAATAATAATAATAATAATAATAATTATTATTATTATTATTTAGATTTTTTTACTGAAATTGGCTTTGTGGCTCTGTCTCTCTGTGGTTCTGTCTCACTACTGGATGCACTGAACTGTCCAGGGTGCTAAAGTAATGTCTATTGCATAATGACTGATTCTCACTGGATGTTGCATTGCTCACTTCCCATCTGTTTGTATTTTTTAAGTAAAAATATAATTAAAAAAACCTTGAGGTTGTTTTTTGCTGATTCCTGCTATTTCTTTTGATACCTGATTACCAGAATCAGTAAGACTAACCTTAAATGCTTTTCTAAAATCAGGTTGGCTTGATTTCTTTTGCAATGTTTTCACTGTTCTTCCTTATTTTTTTGCTTTTTAGAGCAACTGAATAAAAAGCATTCTTTATTTAAAAAAATATTTTTACGTATATTTTAATCTACAGCATGAATGGATATCGCTAACCATGAGATTTTCAGAATCACACCCACAATTTTTAAAACTGGATATGTGATAAACACAGAAATCATAAACTTCATTTTAAGCTTTTAGAATTGTATAAGTCTGTATGACTAGCATTTTCACTCTGTGCTGGTGAGAGATATGACAATGTGACATACTGCCAGCTATGCCAGGAAAAGCAGGGCAGTGGATATTTGACATATGCCAGCCCAGCTCGCTGGAATTTTGTGAAGAATTATATCTCATTTGTATATCATACTGATTTGTACATATGCTTGTGTTGAAAATGTATTCGTAAATCTGATTGCGCTAAAATGTACCTGTTTAAATGAATATGTTTTAACAGAGGATACTGGAAGTGAAGAGGTTAATGTCAAACTTTTAAAATAATTTGAAATTAAATTACATGGCTTAAGCCATAAAGATTGCATCTTACAGTTCTCAATGCAGCCAGAGAAAAAAGTGTGTACTATGAAGATTCCTGCATTGTCATGGGGGTGAACTAATTGCTACTCCAGAACGGTGGAGGTTTGAAAGTGTTTTATGACAGCTTCTATCCAAGGGGGAAGCATGGGAACCAGAAGTCAGCTATCCAGATGTATGTGATGTCATTCTGTAATCAATCACTAAAAATTATATTTTAAAACTAGGTGAGACTGAATTTGCATAATACTCTGTTCTTGGAACCTGACAAGGAAGGACCCTTCACCTACTTCATCTTGCCTTGCTCTAGTATGTTCATAGGTTCATAGGTTCATAGGTTCATACTAGGCTATCTGCCCGAGGGCATTTACAAGCCTAGCCCATAGTTTTGTGGCTTACGCCACCCCTTTAGTATGGGAAACTATACCCATTATTTTGCTGTGCCTCTGTTGAGCAGTGACACTGAGGTAATCCCTGGGGTATATCTGCGATCTCCCATCCATTGGTCAAGATTTCTCTTGAACAAGGCCAGCGAGGTGCTCTGCCTCACATATACCGGGATTTTATTCCACAGCATAGGGAGTCTTTGGGTGATGAATCTATCCCTCCAGCACGTCCTATTAATAGCCGTGTCGAGGTTTAAGTCTCCGCCCTTGTGGCTCTGACGGATCTAGATTTTTGAGGTGAAGCATATTCATCAAATCTGGGTTTGACATGGCCTTGTATGTTAGGCAAAGTTCACCTCTGAGCAAGCGGTGGCGACTGAATAGAGCTGGAGTTCTTTCAGTCGGGCAGCATAGGACAGATGTTTGAGACCCTTTATCCTTTTGGTGAGGAACTTTTGTGGCCTCTCCAGCTGCTGCAAGTGTCGGGTCAGATACATTCCGAATGGGGCATTGTACTCAATCATTGGTCTGATGAGTGATGAGTATAGGGAGACTATGACCTCCCTTGATCTAGATGAGAATCCCTTCATGATAAGGTGGGCAATGTAGAAGGTCTTCCTAACTACTTTAGCTACATGGGTGTCGAATGACAGACTACTATCAACCTGGGTCCCCAGGTCCCTGATAACTTCTTCTGTGCTCAGTGGATTGCCACCTATTTGGTAGCTAGGGGTAACCTTGTTTTTCCCGAAGGGTATGACTATGCATTTTTGGCATTTAACTTTAGGCCATGGCTCTGGCACCAGTTATCCATTTCTGTGAGACCCTTCTGAAGGATATCTGTGTCAGATGTGTTTTCTACTATGGCGCCCAGTTTGCAGTCATCTGCAAACTTTGTCAGCTCATAACCCTCCTGTGTTTGCTTGTACTTGGAAAAGTAGATGCCAAACAAGAGTGGGCCCAGGACTGAGCCCTGTGGTACACCACTTGTGACAGGCTTTGAGTCTGACATGGCGCCAGCAACTCTGACCCTGTGGGTTCTGTCACTCAGCCAGTTTGCAACCCATCTTGTGATGTATGGGTTAACATTTAAGCTGATGAGTTTTTCAATGATACCAGTGGGGTATTGTATCGAAGGCCTTCGCCAGATCGAGGTAGGCTGTATGGACTGCCTTTCCCTCATCAATGGCTTTGGTGACTGTTTGAAAAAGTCAACCAAGTTTAGAAGGCATGATCTGCCTTTGACAAAGCCAAACTGGGATGGATCCAAAGTCTGCAAATTCCCTATGTCTTTATTTATGAGGTCCATTATGATCCTCTCCATGGCTTTGCAGATAAGGCTTGTCAAGCTAATGGGCCGGTAATTTCCAGGGTCGGTGGAGGCACCGCCTTTGTGAAGTGGGACCACAGTTGCAGTGCGCCACTCCTGGAGTGCGTATCCAGAGGTAAGACTATGATTAAGCAGCTGTCCTAGCTGTGGGTTTAATTCCTCATTGAGTTCATGGAGCACACAGCCGGGGACACCATCAGGTCCCATGGATGCTGTGTTTTTTGCTTTGGAGAGAGCAGTTCTCACTTGGGCGTTGGAGATGTTTGGGGGGCTGCAATCGCTTGGTATAGATATCTCTCCTTTTGGGGGGGAGGGGGGGAGAAGTTTGCACTGAACCTGTCAGCCAGTATGTTGGCAATGTCTGTAGGATCAGTAATCAGTATGTAACCAAGGAATAATAATTTTTTGGATTTGTTAGGAAAATATAGTGAGATTAGTTAAGTATGTTGTTTCTATACCTGTGTAAAACTGTTCACCTGTGTTATTTTTAATATTTTCTGTGTCTGAAACTCTGGTGTTTATTGTAAATAGATATTTAGTATTTTAATTTTCGTATTATTTATTATTAAACATATTTAAACTTTTCATTCTGGTTGGTCATTTAGAGAACATTTTAAACTTTGTGAGCACATATATGTATTTGGAGACACCGTGGCCACTCCTGGAAGCCTAACTGCATTGGACAAACAGTATCACTTATATTAATATTAGTTTCACTCAGTATAATTGGTTACTGCTGTAAGAGCCTTAGACTAGCTGGCTTTGGGGTGTCTGGTGGCAGTGTAACTACCTTATAGTCTAGGCAGAAGAAGGCATAGCTAGTAAATCTGTGCCAGTCGTTCCCATGTGTGTGTGTGTGTGTGTGTGTGTGTGTGTGTGTGTGTGTGTGTGTGTGTGTGTGTGTGAAAATCAAATATCAAAGTGATTGTGTGTCAGCTACTTGGACCAGGACAAAAAGCACTGGATTCACAGATAAGGTGCTGGAAGACTTGGCTTGGACACTTGGCTGAGGACTCATCCCTATAGTTGTGCTAGTGGGAAGTCTTATTGGGGATCTGGACAGAGGGCGAAACCCAGACCCCCAGACTGAGTGTGTTCCCTATGTACTCCAAAGGGAAATTGTGCTTCATGCAAAGCACTGTAACTGGAAATACTGAGTGTATCCATTCCAAGTGAATGTCCCTCTCCAGTGCCAGTGGCGAGGATTCAGGCTCCTTGATTACTGGCCCTAAGTGGGGATGTCACAAGAGCGTTCTGGTTTACTTCAATATCCCAAATACACACACACACATACACATGCATATATGAAATGTTAACTTGCAAGCAGTTTAAATAAACGTCATTGGAATTGCAACATAAATTGAGTCTCTAGAAGAAGAGCTTTCATGGACATGACTCCTGGGGGGACAGACTGAAAACAGTGTTTCTCCTGTAAGAGGTTGATTGGACTCATTGTGATCACTGGATCTGGTGCACAACAATTTGACAAAATGATGCTCACCTATCCTGACTACTGCATCCAGATGTGTGTGTGCGCGAGTGTGTGTGTGTGTGTGTGTGTGTGTGTGTGTGTGTGTGTGTGTGTGTGTGTGTGTGTGTGTGTGTGTGTTTGATATAGATATAGATATATAGAGATATAGAGATATAGATATACATGCACATTTATATATATATATATATATATATATATATATATATATATATATATATATATATACATATATATATATAAATGCATCTGTATATAGTAGAAAGTGGAAATGCAAAATCTGTTTGGTAAATCAGAGTAAAAAAATGTTAAAACTATGCAGTCTAATGCACAACATTTTTTACAGATGAATTGGGAAGAAGTGGAGACTGATTCATTTTGTTTTTCCGGGCTCAGTGTTCTCTGCAGGTGACAATTACAGTCAAAAATATAAAACAATCCTGCTTTTCAGAAGTAAAGCTATGACAAGTCTGGATAAGATTTTAGAGAGTAAAGGTATCATATTTTCAGTAGTGTTTCCATATCCTCAAAGATATGTTTTTCCCAATGATATATGGCTATCAAAGCTGGAGAGTAAGTCAGCCTGTGACCAGAAAATCAATGCTCTTAAAGTTTGCTATTGGAGAAAGCTCTTCAGAATTCTGCGGACTACAAGCAGATTAAATTAATTAAACTTAATAAAAGCTACTATTAAACCTTACTCTTGTCTTTGTATCCCATAAATTCCCTTTGCCAGTCTTCCTCATCCATCTTCAGTATACCTCCTGAACCCTGTATTATCCCTCACTACCTCACTGCAATAGAACCCATGATGCTCCATTATCTATCTCACTGTCTAGTTCTTACTCACCTCTGTGGATCTTTTTATATGTGTTTTATATATATTCATCACTACTAGCCTATTTCCTAGATCAGACACAGTAAATGTCCTTCCATATCACTCTTGCAGTATTCCTTATAGTAGAAGATATCCTGTCAAGGGTAGCCCAACATCTGGTCAGTATACCAAAGCATTAGGTTATAATAGAGATGTCGTACATCACATGTATGCTCCCTGCACATGATGTAGGGCATAAAGGTGATGTACAGATGTACCATCCCAAGAATTCCTTTGCCACAAGTCTGAACACCATCTTCGATTGTCGCTATGAACACACATTCGTCTGCTGGTTGCCAAGCAGTTTTTCAGGTAAGTGCCCCACTGGGGTTTTTCTTATCTTTTCTTGTAGTTGTTAGTCTCATGTCATCCAGAAAGGGGAAACATCAATGTGGGAGACAAATTCCCCATAAGGACCATCATGAGCAGTGTTTGTTTTGCTTAGGTGCTTCTCACAACCATACGTTTTGTCCTATTTGTCAGGCATTTGTTCCAAAGACTTTGTGTAGTTGACTCTCCTCCTTAGCCATTTACATTGAGAACCAATGCCTTAAATTATTGGCTCAGGGTACTATGGTGGAATAGTACCAGCCTGAAGGCCACCTGTCCATGAAGAAGATGACCAAGAAAATTTTGTACCACTTCCACCAGACGTCTCTCTTGAGGCTGGTGAAAGCCCCAAGGATCACCTGTTTTTTCAGTCAGATTCCTCTGCTGTGACTGTTTGAGGCCAGCATGGATCTAGCTTCTTGCACATCTCCAGAAGCTTTGCAAGTGTCCAATTCAGATGTTCAGGGGGAACTGTGCCTGATTTATTTCCAAAGGGCATAGGGGTCTTCCACAGATCCTTGTTAGGAAGGAGATTCCAACTATACTTATTGAATGTAGGCAGGGGTCTGAGCCTCCTAAGATCTTTAGCGCTGATGTCTCCTTGAAAAAGAAGCAGAAAACTAAGCATATTTCTCTTGCTCTTAAGGACCCCCAGCATGAATGGCAGGATTTCACACAGGATTTGTTTAATGCTCTTATGGATTTGAGGCCCCCTCAAGGGGGTGTCTGTTCCTGCGTGCCTTGGTCTTATACTCGTCGTAAGAGGTCTATGGAGCAGGTTTTGTCTGATGAAGATGTTAATTCTGATGAAGAATCCTTAGCCTATTCTTCACAAATTCCCTCTCCTTTAGACTATGGTTCTGAGGAAGAGGACTCTTAGTCCTGATTCTCTCTTTGAGGAGATTTCCTTTGGAGATGCAGTTACATATTATGATGGAGTTTAAGTGGGACTGTACTCTGATCTCAGATATCCAGTAGAGACATTATGAACTCCTTCAGATGGGGTCTCCCAAGCCCCCTGGTGTCCGTCCTGTTCTTGCTGCCTTGTTGGACACTTTTTCTGCAGCTTCGCAGGCCCTTGATTCCTAGCCCCTTGCTCCTAAAAAAACTGATAGGTTTATAAGGTGCCTGATTGCAAATTCCTTTACACGTGCCCCTTTGCTGACGCTTCTGTTATTTGTTTCTTCTGATAAACCATCAAAGCTTTTACTTTCTACAAAGCTGCTCCCATCTGACAAGAACAGCAGACTCATGGCGAGATTGGATAAGAAAGTGGGTGCTCCCCTCTGACAAGAATAGCAGAACCATGGACGGATTGGGTAAGAAAGTGTATACTGCAGCCTATCTGGCCTTTTGTGTTCTGAATTATCAGACCCACATAACCAGGTATGTTTTGGCTCTTCTCTTTCAGGCTTTTCAGATTATTTCAGACATTCCTGACTCTGAGGGGAAGAATTTGGCTCATTCTTTATTAGGATCCTCTTTTCAAGTAACTTGCCATTACACTAAATGCAGTTATGATACAGCTGATGCATCTTTTAGGGCTATAGCCTTTGGCTCTGTGTTAAGGAGGTATTCCTGGTTTTATCTTCAGCCCTTTCTTGATATTAAGGCCAAGCTAATGGATGCTGCCTTAGATAATAAACATCTCTTTGGTTCTGCATCTGCTGAGCTTTTTAAATCTCTTCAGGAAAAGAGTAAGCTATGCAGGAGTTAAAACATATTTTTGTTTCTGCTGTTCCCAAATTTCAAAGGAACTATCCTCATAAACTTGCTTTTGTCTGTGGACAATCTTGCTCTCCCAAGGGGAAAAAGAGTAGTAGGAGGGCTCCTCCTGCTAAGTCTACTCAAATTCCTGCATCTCAGAAGCCTCATTTACCAGCAAGCCGGGCTCTGTCTATCTTTTCCCTCCACTCCTCAGCCATATTCCTGTTTCTCTTTGTCTTTTCCTGTCCCTCTCAAATTGGTTAAAGATCACTCAAGGTTCGTAGGGTCTATCCTTAATTTTTCAGGGGTATTGCATGGTTTGGAAATCTCTTCCATCCTTTTTTGGCATTCCTCAACCTCCTCAGGAACAGCTGCCCTTTTGTCCAGAGGTTCTTTGGAATATTTTGTCTCAAGGAACAAGGGAAAGAGATTTTACTACAGAATGTTTATGGTTCCTAGAAAAAAAGTCACCTGAAGATCCACTCTGGACTTTTCTCAGCTCAGCACCTTTTTGAAGGTTCCCTCCTTTTGAATATTATCCCTTCAAACCTTGTTTTCACTTCTACATTTTCAGATTGTCATGATTTCTCTAGATATCAAGGATGCCTATCTTCATATCCCTATTCTTCCCTTTTTCAGGAAGATTTTTATGTTTCTCTGTTTCTTCCTTGCATTTTCAGGTTTCTGCTTTGCCCTTTGGCCTCTCTACTGCCCCAAGAGTCTTCACCAATGCTTCACTCCTGTGATTGCTTTTTGCTGGATGAGGGGAATACAGATCATTCCTTATCAGGACAACCTGCTCCTTCAGGCTTCCGCTCCAGAGATTTTAGTTCAGCATCTTCACCATGCTATTTGTCTCTTGCAAAGTCTATGGTTTACAGTGAATTTTCCAAAAATCATTCCTAACTCCTTCACAAGATCATGCTTTTCTTGGGTGTAGGTTCCAGACTATTCCAATGCTAGCATCTCTACCTCCTCCCAGGGCTTTAACTCTGATTGATTTCTTTCAATCCCTTCTTCCTGTGGCCTCCTTTATAGCCAGGGAGTTTCTAAGGGCTGTAAGGTACATGGCTTCCACCATTCTTATGCTTCCTCTGGTCAAGCTTCTTATGAGAAAGCTCCAGTGATTCCTAAAGACAGTCTGGCTTCACATTCTCATCCTTTGTTTTTTTCAGTTCCCCTTCTTCCATGCCTCAAGCTGGAACTGCAGTGTTGGATTCCTCATTTGTCCCTAAACCTAGGATTTCCTTTTCAACCTCCAGGCCCCATTATGAAACTCTCTTCAGATGCCTCAGACATGGACCGGGCAGCTTTCTTTGGTCCTCTGAAAGTTCGTGGCCTTTGTTCTCATTGTCAAAAGAAAGGCCACATCAATATCAAAGAGGAGAAAGCTCTTCTCCTGGCCTTTTAGGCCTTTCATTCTCTTTTCCATTCAGGGCCCCACAAAATCTTCACAGACAACAAAACAGTGATGTGTTACATCAACAAGCAAGGGGGGGGGGGGCAAGATCTTGCCTCTTGTACAGACCAGTTCTTCAGGTTTTGGATCTAGCTGTCCTGTATCAGATGAATCTTCAGGCTGTTTATATTTCTTCCAATCAGAACATTGTGGCAGGTTCCCTGCAGGTCCATAACACAAACTCACGAGTGGATGATTCACAGACATTTGTTTCTGGACATTGTCCACCAGTGGGGTACTCCTCAAATAGATCTTTTTGCCTTACCTCTGAACAGACAACTTCCTTTATTTTGCACCAGTGCCCCGTGTCTTCTGGCTTGTATTGTACATGCCCTCTCTTTTTCTTGGAAGAGGATGTTTCTTTATGCCTTCCACTACTTTCCTCTCATATCATGGGTCCTGTTCAGGATAAAACAGAATGCTCCCAAAATCTTGTCGGTGACTCCCTTTTAGCCCAGGCAGCATTGGTTCCCGCTTTTTCTACATTTAGCAGAGGGCAATCATCACAAGTTAACTCACAGGATGGACCTACTCATACATGACAGGGGATCTGTCATCCATCCCCACCTGTTCACTCTTTAACTGACACTGTGGTGATAGTGTTTTTATCCCTTTAAGGCACCTTCTTTCTGAAGATGTGCTTTGGGTTCTGCAGGAGGCCAGGAAACCCACTACCAGAAAATCTTATTTATCCAGATGAAAGAGATTTTCCTTTTGTTGTCTTACTCATAACCTGGATCCAGTTTCTGTGGAAGTCCCTTTGGTTCTGTCTTATTTGTGTGAATTCCTTAATGCTGGATTGGCATACTCTTCTGTTAAAGCCACCTGTCAGACATTTATGCTTGTCTGCCTTTCATTCCCCCTTTGGCTTCTATATTTGAGGTCAAGCAATTTCTTAAAGGCATCCTTCATATTAAGCCTCCAAGGAAGCCTAGTCCTTCTTTTGAGACCTTAATTTTGTCCTGGAAAAATAAACTCAGGCACCTTTTGAGCCTGCAGTTTCAGCTTCCTTACAGCACTATTCTTGGAAGGCTATTCCTCTTTTGGTCCTTACCTCAGCCAGGCAGGTGTCTGAGCTGCAGGCGCTTATTGCTGTTCCTCCATTTTTGGTGTTTCATAAGGACAGTGTGTCTCTTCATAATAATACTTCTTTTATACCATATTAATGAGATGTGTTTTAATCAGTCTGTTCATTTCCCCATTTTTTCTCTGCTCCATAGTCTGCTAGTGAGAAGGTTCTTCATACTTTGAATTTACATAGACAGCTCAGATATTATTTGAATAAAACTAAAACCTTTCATAAATATGGGCAGCTTTTTGTTTCCTTTCATTATAGATCTTTAGGTTTGGCTGTTTCTAAGCAAATTATTTCATCTTGGATATCTAAAGCCATTTAATTTTGTTACTACTTTTCTGGGAAAAGCTTTACTTCTTCTGTTCAGGCTCATTCTACCAGTCCTGTGTCTTCTTCTGGTGCCTTTTTCAAAGGTTTGGATACTAATTTCATTCTTGAGGCAGCTACTTGGACTTCTGTCCATGCATTAACTAAGCACTATATGTTGGATGTTTTTTCTAGGTCTAGAAAAGTTGCAATATTAACTCCCCATCCCCCTGCTGCTTTCTCCTTCTGGATGCACGTGTTACTACTTTCTCCTTGGACTGTTGTTTCTCCTGGGGCTCTTCAGGTCTGAGGATAGTACATCTGAATGTCACCTTTATGCCCTATGTCATGTGCAGGGAGCATATGTGTGATATACAATGTCCCTGTTACAATCTAAAGCTTTGGTATACAGGCTGGACATCAGGCTACCCTTGGCAGGAGATCACATACTGTAATGAATATTGCAAAAGGGGAAGAGAATGACATCTACTGTTATGATAAGGTTTACACAACTGTACTTTGCCGCCATAAAATTACATGAATGCAATTCATGACTTCAAGTCTGACAGTAACGGGGTCAATTATTGTAAATTTCATCAGAACTGTTATTTTCTAAGTAAGAATTTATTTTTTCAAATGTTCCTGCTTGTAAACCATGAGCTGGACCCTAAAAAATACATGTGGGTCAGTGCTCTACACTCAATAACCAAGTGAAAAATAAACAAATCTGTTCATGAGGCCACCAGATAAACAAACTCAAATACACTGATCACATAATGTAAAGACATATGTATGGCTCCCTCTACATTGGTGCACTGTAGCAAAACCAATAACCACAAGACGAAAAGTGCACAAACTGTAAAGATCACCAGTCCTACAAATGAAACCATGATCAAGGCTCCACAAAAGAAACACATTAATGAATATAGGTCATGGATGCAGTACCCACAATGTTTAGCAGTAAGAAATCACTTTTGCCTTAGTGCTGTTGAACAGACTTTATTAGAAATGAAACAGTGTTACAAAGTTGTGAATTTAAAACTTGCATACCATTGTCATGAGACAAGTTTCATAACACATCATTTATGTAAGTTAAACAGGTTTTAGTAAATTTTGCGTATATTCATTATTTGAGTACATGGGTAGAAAAAACTGAATTATGCAATAAAGTGTTAAATTTAAAATATTAAAATAATCTAGTCAGATGCTAATAAAAATAATTTATGAACTGAATATAAATATTTTTTTTAAATAAACATTAAAAATACAATCTGTGAATGCTTAAAAAAGCTAGTCTGTACTTCTACAATTTTGCTGTTCTTAGTTTCATCTCAGGCATTTTAGAGGTGTAATCACTGATACTTAGGATAAATGTGACATTAAGTTAAGTTTTAATTGCCAGAGTAGTTCTTTATACTCAGTGGTAGATTCCCATGAGCCACCTCATGGGTTTAGATCTACTTTTTCTTATATGAAAAAAAGGAACTTTTTGAAAATCTACAATTAATTGAATGCCTAAAAAGGGCATTGTTAGGATTCTCTTAATATATAGTAGTAATGTTCTTAAATCCTTTTTCTAAATGTTCGGTTAGTCTTCCCAACATAGAAGGGTAGACATGTGGAACCCTTAGCTAAACATATTAACCCTTTAGTACCAGTTTTCCTTTAGTGGTTGAATTAAAGAATTCATTGTGTTGTCTAACCTGAGAAATTAATCCTCACAAACATATTTACAGTGACTGCAAGCACTGCATTTCTTAGTACCCTTTTTGTGAATGTTGATAAAATCATTGTCAGTATTATACTCCACTATGTTTAAGCTACACACACTTTTGTAGACAGATCTATATTAAAAGACTGAAAAATCAAAACCGCGAATGCCTAAAGAGTGAAAGAAATGGAACCTCAAACTTGCTATTGTGGGGACTGCACCCCCCCCCCGCTAAATATATATTCCAACTCCGAGATCACACTACAGTGAGGAAAGGGCAAATATTCCAATCGTCACTGTACCATGATCTGACAAACAGCACTTCGAGGTTCCTTTTTTTTCCACTCTTTAGGTGTTCATGGTTATGCTCTTTCGGTCTTGTAGTATAGACCCTTGTAGACAAAGTGGGGCTCTTGACCCAATGCCCCAATGCTCTCTCTCTCTGTTTCTCTCTCTCTCTGTCTCTTAAAGTCTGTCGCTTTGAATATGTTCCAGTTCCTTTTGACTGTTTATCATTTGAGAACCTGAAATTATATTGCACCACTAGCACTCTTTCAAATGTGTTGTCAGCTTTTGTGTCCATATCAGCTAAGATATGGGTGTTGACTGCATCCATGCTCAGTTTAGTAGCTAATAACCCAAATTCTACCAAAGGTTTGTATGTATTACCCCAACCCTTTAACACTTCTTCACTAATATCTCTGGCTAAGGTACTGGGATATCTCCTATTGAGTGACATAACTTCTAACTTATTCTTCTCCTCCACAAAGGATCTCTTATCCAAGACCATTCTGGCCAGTCTCACAAAGTGTCCTTTAATGAGACTTTTTTTTCTGTGAGTATAAATAGCAACTACTAAAATGAAAATATGTATTAGAAAAGGTGGGCTTCCTAAAAATTGTGTACACAAAACCGCATTCTTTGTTAGTTAAGGTCATGTTTAAATAATTATTTTTATGAGCTTTGTATTGAGAGGTAAACCTTAAAAAACTGTTTGTACACTCCAAATAATCTACACAATGTACACTTTCCATCTCTGGACCTTCCCAGAGGCTAATTATATCATTCAGACAGTACACGTATAATCTACAATTCTTGAAAAATTGTGACATAAGTATGAATTTCCTTTTCCAGGATAATATCACTAAATTAGCAAATACTGGGGTGCATGCTGTCTCCATTGCATCTCCTTTTGTTTGTTTGTAAATTTACTCTCAGTGTGTGTGTGTCTGTGTGTGTGTGTGTGTGTGTGTGTGTGTGTGTGTGTGTGTGTGTGTGTGTGTGTGTGTGTGTGTGTGTGTGTGTGTGTGTGTGTGTGTGTGTGTGTGTGTGTGTGTGTGTGTGTGTGTGTGTGTGTGTGTGTGTGTGTGTGTGTGCGTGTGTGTGTGTGTCTCTGTAAACAGATGTAAAATAACTGAAGTACTTATTACATGGTAATGCTTAATTTAGTTGGCCTATGCTCAAAGTTTCAAGTCATTTGAATTTTATAGCAGTCAAGCCTTCTGTGCTTAACTGTGCTACTGTAGAACAGATCACTCTTTAGTCATGTTTTTTTTCAGCCTCAGAGTTAAGTATATAGTCGTACTATGACAAATGATGGATAGGATGATTGTCATTCTTAAACCAGGATTCACTGATGGCTACTGAGTCTGGATTGTGTAGTGAAAGGATGACATTAATTTGGTCAAGTTTGATTTGAATGGTTGAATTTTAACTGCTGACCATAAAGATACTGAACATTGTTTTGTGAAATGGATGAATAAAATGGAGGGGAGATGGGTCTAGATTAGTCTCTATAGCTGGTCTTAGAATAGAAATGGTGGATGTAAATTTATATAGGAAGTTAAACAATTTTATGTGTCTCTTTTGTGCATGGAAAAGGGAGGAAAATTGAGATGGAGGAATACATTTATGAATTATTTTGTGGTAATTTGGAGACATTTTGTTGGAGGGTTGTGTGTGAATTATCAGCAGTGGAAGTACATGTATACTGATATGCTAGGTGAACACAATGTGATGAGATGGAGCTGGCAGGAGCAGGAAAGAAGTGAGTCTGGAGAAGAAAGGACAGAGGGAATAAATCCTCTTGGCAAAAACAGTAGCAGCAGTAGCATGACTGGTGTGGAATGGACTGATAATGTGTTGCAGAGTTTTCCTTAGTAAACAGAGAAGCAAAGAGAGAGAGAGAGAAATGGTGTAGATGGTGGTAGATATCAGTAGGAAAGTTGAGTGGAGGTTGTTTAGAAGCATAAAGCAATTATATTGGGGTGGAATAGGACTAATGGAATGCATTTTAGAAACTAGAAAGCTATTACAATTTATGTAATTGCTTAATCAAAAGATGAAGTTTGCTTTCTTACTTTTGATGGTTATGATGGGAAGTTTAGGAGAATTATACACTAATATCATGCAACTTATAGAAATATATTTTGTTGCTCAGTTTAATTTCTCCACGTGTTTTGGGTTTCTAATACAATGACGGGAATGGATACCATTCCTAAGTCAGAGCATGATTCAAGTTCATGAATTTTTTTTCAGTCTTTGTCAGCCAAAAGTGCTCTTTACAGCACCCACAATGTGTCTAGAAATGACTCCTCTGCAATTTATATGATGTTACGTGTATTGGTAGCATGTACAAATATGATTGCAAATTATTTTTTATGAGACCCATTGCTCCTTTACTATGAGAACTGTCTGGCATCCTCCTTCCACATTACTCTCATTTCTGCTTGCAAATCCTTGTTGTAGAATATGTATTTGTGTTGTACCTTTAAGAAGCATTTCCAAGGTCAGCATGTGCATGCAAATAGCAAGCACGTGCTAGCTTCAGTGCCATTTTGAGAGTGCAGCCAGAGAATGAACATGTATGACAGAGAGTGAGTCAGTTTGTTTATAAGCTTATCTAAGTTAAAGTTATTGCCTCATTCCTGATGTTTTTGTTCATAATAAAGCTGCTTGAACAGAACCCACAAATGTTTGTCTGTTACATCCTGACCAAGCAAATGACATGGTGTCAGAAGTGGGATTCCAGAGACTGCTTTTCAGAGGTATGAGGTGCAGAATTAAAAGTGAAGGTAAAATAAGGGAAATGAGAGCAAAAGAGGGCCAGAAACAAACTAAAGGTAATAAAAACTTGCACAAATGGTTATTTTATTAAAAGAGATAAAACGGAGCATTACAAGGGCACAACATGCATTGCTAAGCAAATAAATAGCAGAGAATGTTTACTAAGCAAATGAAAAACATAACATGTTTATTATTTAAATGAAGTGTCTGAAATAATGATATCTGATAGCATGATTATCAGAATAGCCTATAGGAGGTTTAGAGTCACCTCAGAATTGCAAAACGAGCATGTTTAGAATAAAACAAACACAAGAAAAGAGATTAAATGGGCAAAATTAATATAAAAAAGGGCATATTAAACATAAATAAAGCAAGGCAACTGCATGTTATTTGCCAAATAATAGTGTTTTTGCATAAACTACTATTTTACATTAACTAAAGCTCTGAATAGCATAACTGGAGCTATTCAAAGCATCACAGAGTATGTAAAAGTACTTGCAGTGTGTGTTTATTACTGTGCATTTATTCCAAAGCGTTTGTTGTGTGCAAAGTGCAACTATTTCATGAAGTGCAGTCAAAATACAGCCATTTCAAAAAGTTTCTTGTGCTAGGTATGTCTACTCGTGAAGGGCCACCATTACAGAGTATTTATTGAACTGTAAAGAGTTATTTAGCAAAGTACAGCCATTTTGGAAGTGTTTCAGTGTGCTGTGTACTGTTTGTTTGCAATGTGCAGTTATTTGAAATGTTTCTTACACTGATAAGAGGTGATTTCTCAAAATACAATAATTTCAAGAGTATTGCAGTGCCTGGGAGACATATTTCACAAAGTATTTTGCATAGTTCAGTTACTCAGAGGCATATTGTGCTATTGGGCATAGTTACAAGTGCTGGCATAAATTTATGGCACATATACATATATGTATATATGTATATATATATATATATATATATATATATATATATGTGTGTGTGTGTGTGTCTGTGTGTGTGTGTGTGTGTGTGTGTGTGTGTGTGTGTGTGTGTGTGTGTGTGTGTGTGTGTGTGTGTGTGTCCGTGCATACTTGCAAAGCCTTCACTGATGTGTTAATATGGCAGAGGCATTTCGCAGACCAAGTCCACTTGCATTTGATCATAATATTGCAGAGAACTGGAGAATATTTGAACAAGAATACAATATTTTCATATAAGCAGCTCATTCAGTTAAAGATGCACACACCACGGCATTTATTTTCCTAAGCCTAGCAGGGTCAGAGGTCATTGATAGAGAGCATTCATTTGTGTAAGCACCAGCAATGTATGAAGGAGAAGGAGAAAACCATCATATTGTTGTTCAGGTGGAATCAATAGAAGTCCCTTTGTGTTTGAAGCATAAATTCAGAGAAATGTGCAACCCCAGGTCAATGTTACATTAGAGAGGCATTTGTTTTACACAAGAGACCAAAGGTCAGGAGAAACATTTGCAACTTATATTACTGACTTGAGAAACAAAGCTAAAACTTGCATGTTTGGTGATTTAAAAGATGAGATAATAAAGGACAGGCTTGTGTGTGGTATCAATATTGCTGCTGTGAGCAAGATTTTGCTTTGTGCCAGAAATTTAACATTGAGCAAAACCATTGAGATTTGCCAAATCCATGAAGTTATAGAAAGGCTCACAAATATGCTGGCTAGTGATAAGAGCATAGTTTCAGCAGGCTACAGAGCGAATGTAGACAACATGCAGCATGTGGCAAGCAGAAACAAGCCTAAGCACATGGCAGCTGCAGGCCCTTCAGGTGTGGCAGGGAGGTCCCATAGTTTTCCAGCAAGTTCTAAGCAAAACCCAAGTCAAGCTTTTTTTTTTTTTTAACTGTCGTAATTGTGGTGGCATCCATGAGTCCAAAAGAAAAAAGCATTTAACCTTTGGTCAGCAATGTCACAAGTGTAAAAAATGGAATAATTTTTAAAAGTTTTGCAAGTCAAGTAAACCTCACTCAGTTGCAAAGAAGAGTCAAACAAAAAAGCAAATTAATCATGTAGGCTTGCACTCAGGGTTGCCAGATATCCCAATTTGAGCAGAACTGTCCCAGGATCAGCAGCCCAATTCCAAGTCCCACACTACCAGTTAAAATCCTGGTGAAACAGCCTCCGCTTTGTTTTTTTTTTGACTGGCCCATATGCCAGTATACGAGCCAATCAAAAAATCATGAAACGGAGCTACTTCAGTTTAATGTGGAATTGCCCAATGTTCCACGTTGAACAGAAGAGGGTCTACTGTGTGATTTTTTTGATTGGCTTGTATACTGGCATATGGGCCAATCAAAAATCACTAAACACGGAGCTACTTGTGTTTAATGTGTAACTGCCTGTTCTGCATTACAGACCTTTTTTTTTTTGGGGTCCCTATCTGTCTCATAGCAAATCTGGCATCCCTGCTTGCAGTCTACTTTCTACATAGATGGTGTATGAGTGATTGGTGAAAAGGTTAATGCAGTAGATTTATTAGCAAAGGGCGAAGTGTTTTGTACTGTCCTGATCCATGGTAGTAAACCCATCGAGCTCAAGGTAGACATTGGTTCAAAGTGTAATGTTATATCAGCAGAAGCATTTGCCAAGGTAAGGGCTGGTGAACAACTTAATGTGGCTAGTTGTGTGAAACTTGTTGCCTATATAGGTGAAGAAATTCAAACCAAAGGCTCAAGTAGTGCTTTCATGTTATTTGGCTGGGAACAGTTACAAGTTGTTTTACATAGTCCGAAGACCTGTGCAGTCATTACTGGGTCTCATAGACAGTTTGAGAATGAATTTGCTTTCTTTTACTAAAGAAGTTCATCATATAAGCACATGGCCCAGTTCCAGTTCCAGCTTCACTGATGCTATTTTCTTGGAACAGACCCAGGGGTTAGTCCAGTGGTCAGACCAGCAAGAAAAATTCCAATAGCCATGCAAAGCATAGTTAAAGCTCATTTGGATAAAATTCTGCAACAAGGTGTAATTTGTCCAGTTACAGAACCAAATGAATGGGTGTCATCTATGGTAGCAACTCATAAAAAAAGCTCAGACAAAATCAGAATATACCTCAACCAAAGAGATTTGAATAATTCATTAAAGAGACCTCATCATCCTATGTGAATGGTTAAAGAAGTCACAGCCCTAATACCGATTGTCACTGCATTTTCTGTCTTGGATGCAAAGAGTTCATTTTGGCAAGTAATGCTTGATCACAAATCTTCACTAATGACTACATTCATTACCCCATTTGTAAGATATAGATTTCTCAGGATGTCATTTAGAATACATTCTGCAATTGAAGTCTTTCATTATGCACTGTAACAGATCTATTCAGGTTATCCCTGTGCCATAATAGTAGATGATTTGTTGGTCGGAGGCAATGGTGAAGTAGAGCATGACAGAAACCACAAGAAAGTTTTAGATAGAGCATGGGAAGTGAATTTAAAGCTCAATCCTGTGAAGTGCAAACTCAGATTACCAGAAGTCATCTATGTGTGTAATTTATTTACCAGTACAGGTTTATGACCAGACCTGTCTAAGCAAACAGCTGTTCTTGAGATGCCAGCACCAGATAATGTTCAAGCTCTAGAGCGTTTTCTTGGTATAGTCAATTATTTGGGCAAGTTCACACCAGATTTCACTGAACTGACAGAGAGCTGATGTGCTAAAATGTTGTATGGTCTTAGCTAGAATAGCACCAGAAGCTTTTAATGATCTTAACCAGAAAATTGCCACTCCAACTACAATAAGCTACTATGATGTCAATAGACCCATTACTTTTTCCTGTGATGCTTCAAAGTTTGGTCTTGGTGTAGTTATTCTTCAAGAGTGCAGACCAGTAGCCTATGCATCTAGAACTCTTACCCAAACTGAAACGCAATGTACTCAGATTGAGAAAGAAATTTTGGTAATTGTGTTTGCATGTTCAAAGTTCAGGATTATATTTATGGTCGAGATATCCAGATTGAAACTGACGATCATCAACTTCTATTTACTATCTTAAAGAAGCCTATGAATTCTGCTCCAGCAAGATTGCAAAGAATAATGCTCACATTATAAAAGTACAACATCAAAATGGTTTATACGAAAGGGAAACTTCTTTATCTGGTTGATACCTTATCCAGACTGCCCAGAAATACAACGGAACAGTTTGATGCAGAGCATTTTGACTTTGATATGATGGAAGTGTGTAACTTTTTGGCTACAAGGTGTGATGAGCTGAGAGATCATGCAAAGACTGATCCTGTTTTGCAAAAGCTCAACCACTATATCCAGGTAGGAAGGATGTCAAAGCAATCCAGTGTACCGCCTGAAGTACAACCTTATTTTCCTTACATAGATGAGATGTTGGTGGAAGATGACATTATTTTCAAAGGTCATACAGTTGTTCTTGCGTCCTTACAATGTGAATATATTCAGATTTTGCATTGTGGTCACCCAGGTTCTGAATCTACCAAAAGGGCGAGAGGACTAGTATTTTGGCCATCTCTAGTGAAAGACATTGACAAAGTACTTTCATCCAATTCAGTATGCAATAGTACTAAACCACATCTGCAAAAAGAGCCACTTCAGCTAAGTCAAGTTCCAGAACTACCTTGGTCAAACAGTAGCCACTAACATATTGAAGTGTAACAATCAGCATTACTTAGTGTTGGTCGACTCTTATTCAAACTGGTTTGAGATCGATTTGTTGCCTAACCTAATGTCTGCTACTGTTATTACCAAGCTAAATCATAATTTTTCAGTCCATGGTAGTCCACATAGGCTTAGCTCTGAATGGTATGCAATTTATCAGTCATTTGTTTCAGAATTTTGCAAGAGAATGGGACTTTATACATGTTACTAGCAGTCCTGAATACCCACAGTCAAATGGTCTAGCTAAACATGCAGTACAGAGTGCAAAGCAATTACTAGAGAAGTCAGAGCATGACAATACTGATGTCTTTTTAAATTTAATCTCAGAAACATACCCCATGACGATATACTTGGCTCACCTGCTCAAAGACTTTTATCTAGGTAAACCAGGACAGCCTTGCCTATCAGTTCCAGTTTGTTAAGGCCTAAAGCTAAGAAAAAACAGAGCAATCAAAGCCCAACTACTCAGAAAATGTTCTTTTTAGAAGTCTAGTTATGATAAAATGAGCAGATTTTTTCATCTGTTGAAAAAAGGAGAGACAGTGATGATGTAAACAGCGAATGATTTTGACCAGATTGGTCAAGTAACAGGTTTATGTACCAAGCTGAGATCTTATTTTGTGGAATCTGAGGGTGTGGAGTACATGAGAAATCGCAGACATCTTCTTCTTGTATCAGAACCGATATTGCAGCATTGTGCCTGTGATACAGACTCTAGATCTCAAAGCAATCCAGATAATGTTCCTGTTCCAGAACATGTCTTAACTTCCATTACTACTTCTGATGATGCTTCTGATGTCCCCAAGGTTGAAAGTTCGGCAGAGATAATTCCAGTTGCTAGACCTAACTCTAAATTCTATGTCACATGATTTGGTCGCATTTCCAGACCTAGTGTGAAATACACAGCAACCTGGACATAATTGTCTGTATGTATCTAGTTCTGTATAACTGCATGTCTAAGAATTATCTTGTATCTATTGCATGTCAGTCAATGTCATCAATGAAGTATGATTCATTTCTCAAAGAAAGAGGATGTAGAATATATATATATATGTATATTGTTCTTTTAAGAAGCATTTCCAAGGTTAGCACGCGCATATAAATAGCAAGCACATGCTAGCTTCAGTATCATTTTGAGAGTGCAACCAGAAAGTGAACATGTATGACAGAGAGAGAGACAGTTTGTTTATAGGTTTATCTAAGTTAAAGTTACTGCCTCATTCCTGATGCATTTGTACATAATAAAACTGCTTGAACAGAACCCTTGAATGTTCATCTGTTGCATCCTGATGGCCAAATGACATTTGTATTGTACAACTTTGTATCTCTCTGTATGTAGGACACTGTAATCACTAGGTGCAGCAATTTCAATGATCAATGCTACTTTTGTCATCTTTTTGTGGACTACTATATCTGGTTTTCTCGCATCTATTTTTTTTTAACTGTTGGTAATGCGTGATCTCATGCTATATAAAGTTCATCATTCTCTATAACGTTTTGTGGCTCATGTTTCCAAGTATCTCAGCTGTTTCAATATTATAATTGTTGCATTGGGAATTGGGCAGATGCTGCTACATTATTAAGCCTTTCAGTATACAGGGTCTCTGCCATTAATGTATCACATCCAGCAACAAGATGTGCAATTATTTCCAGTTCGGTTTTACAGAATCTGCATTTGTCTGTTTCTCTCCCATCTTCAGTGGACTTTGTAAACCAACATGTATGTAGTCCACTATGCTGGACTGCTAATATTAACCTTTTATCTTTTGGTCAACATTTACATCTCCTTAACCACTTCTGAGTCATATCTAGATTGACACGAGGATGTTCCAAATGTTTTGTGCTTCCAGTTACATTTATAACTTTTCCACATTTCTTGCCTTATCTAATCCTTCTCCTTATATTCTTTATTTTGATTTTTGGCACAATCAGTTACTGCCTGACATTTGTCTACTTCTGGTTTGATTTCCATTTCCACTTGACACCGATATGCTTCTGCTAAACTAATCAGGGAAGTCATCTTAGACTAGTTCTCCTCATGTTTTAAAACTTTCACTATATTTGGATCTAGCGAAGTCAGCAGATATGTAAGGAGTCCTACAATTGCAGATTTATACATGTAATCAGTTTTGAGGAGGCCCATACCTCCTTCAGAATGGAAAATATATAATCTGAGTATACACTGTTTTTATGTATCATTTGATAAGCATGAAGCATTTTTCTTGCTTTCCTGTCCAATTAATCCAACACCTTTTGGGTCTAGCCAATCTCTCCAAGACTGTAAGTTAGTACAGGAAGAATTTTTTTATAGCTTGGACTTTATTCCCATATATCAAGCATATTTTCAGTATAAATTTTAGTCTTCTAAAACATTCCTTATTGATTTTTGTTTACATTTGTTCATGTTTTATTCTCGATCCTTAAGCCATTCCCAATTATTTATATACTCACTGCAGATCAAATTCCTTTATATCATATTCATGTCCCGGACTGATATTTTCTTGGTGCTATAGCTTTCCTGCTATACATGTTGCTTTTTCACATTTATCAAGTCTAAATTACATTCTTATATCATCTGAGAAAGTTTTGACCACTTGCAGTTGTGTTTTCAGCTCCTTATCTGATCACCTATATATGTCTTTACACATCATTGTTTTCTGGGCCTTGACCTAATCTGTTAAGTAGACAATTTAATGGGTTAAGAAGGGCAAGAACAGGAACAGTGGTAACAAAGTCACTCTGGAATATCCACCTTTGAATTTTTATCTAGTATATCTGGTTTTCTTGCATCTGTTTTTTAGTTGTTGGTAATGGGTGAACTTTTTTTTTTTTTTTTTTTTTGCTGGTTTCATTTCTGTAAGTCTTTGGGTTTCTAATACCATGATGGGAATGGACCCCATTCCTAAGTCATATATGGTTAAAGTTTATGAAATTAGTATTATTTGATTCTTTGATGTTAGCCAGAAGTGCTCTTCGCAGCCCCTGCGAGGTGCCCAGAATTGACTCCTTCTGCAATCCATACGGAGTTACACACTTCGGTCATATAGCTAAGTAAAATGGTAAATTATTTTTTATAAGACCCATTGCTCCTACTATTATTGGAAATGCCTGGGTATCCTCCATCCACACTGGCATCATTTTTGCCTATAAATCCTTGTATTTTATCACTTTGGTTCTCTCTGTACATAAGACACTGTAGTCACTGGATGTAGCATTTTCAGTGATCAGTGCTACTTTTGTCTTCTTTTCATGGACTACTGTATCTGGTTTTCTTGCCTATATTTTTGAATTGTTGGTAAAGGGTGATCTCATGTGATATAAAATTAATCATTTCTATAATGCTTTATGGCTCATGTTTCCAATGCTTCTCAGCTACTTTGATATTATAATGTTTGCAATGCATGCAGTGGTCTTGGTAGCACATGATTAAATGTTTCACAATTTTGTATTTGGCAGGTAAACCCAGCAAGATTCCTAATCCTCCCCAAAAATTTCAGCAATTAAATATTTTTTTTGGCTGTTTCTCACTATGGAGGACCTACCATATTTTGATGCACAGACACCATAATGTGGGTCAGGAAATAGAATCCAAGTGCTGAAAGCAAATGCTAAACTTTCTAAGCAGCTAGCCAATATTATCTGTTTTAAGAAATGCAGAAGGCTGTTTAATTATCGCTTTTGCAACAGAATATAGGGAAGGTTCACAATATAATACAAGAAAAGAGGACATAACACTTACAGGATCTGTACTTAGCAATGCTGTTAGTAGGAAAGTAACTAACAGTTCAGGATACTGGTTAATAAAGAACCAAATATAGAGAATTTACTGAGCTGCAAGTTAGGTTGCTTCAGCAGACTCAGCATTGAATTATAGAAGAGAGAAGAAAGAAGAACTCACAAATCAAGAATTTGTCCTTTCCATGAAAGTCAATCTATGGAAGACTTCAAAAGCAGAAGCAGAACTTATGAGCAAAGGCCACTTTTGGTGGTTACATAAAGTAAAGGACCCCAAATGCTACTATCCGTTCCATGATTAAAGCTGACGAGGAAGAGCTGGTTATGCATAATGAAGAAACGCAAGAGAGATTTCAGGAGAAGTTCACCTCCCTATGAAGCACACAGCAAAGCTAGTGGGTACCTGAGTAATCTAGTAGGGCAATGCAAGCCCTTAAATTTCTGTCATCAAGAAGCGATTCTCTGGATCATCCATTTTGAAGCTAGAGATACCTTCAGCTATTATAAAGTTCATCTCCAGAAGAGTCCAGGCACCGATGGCTTTCCAGCAGACTTTTAAGTATGGTGGTGAGGAGCTAACACAGATACTTACAATCACATTTAATAAAGATATTGATAAGCAGCCTATGTGTACTGACTTCAAGTCAAGCAATTTTTACACTAATGTTTAAAAATCAGTCAATACATTCACCACTGGAGTGAATTCAGGCCAATCTCCCTTATTAATGTAGATATAAAAATATTTGCTAATGTTCTTGATACTAAATTAGATGCTATTTTCCCATGGATATATTACATTATAAAGGGAAGAGAGGTGGTTAATTGGGGGCTTTTGAGCATTTTAAAAAAATGCTTTGGGGAAATAAGTAGGGCAGCGGGAATAGCAGTTTTCAACATTAAAAAGGCCTTGACTCAATAATTTTCTGTTTCAGGCCCTACAGCAGTGGGTCACAATTTTTAAAGTTGAACAAAAGACTATATGCTTAAGTTTCAAATTCATATTCATTAAGGATATCCACACCTCCAGGCTAGTTGCTCAGAATAATGCATCTGAGGTTATCCAAGTGCAACTAACTCTGGGCAAAACTGCAATCCAAATTGTAGCTTGCTACAAATCCCCCACCATGCCCCAGGATTCCCACTCCTATTTTCTTGATGTAGTGGAAAATATTAAGGTTAAACCAAACACCCTAATAATGGGTGACTTCAACTACCCCACCATTAACTGGGAAAACTACTCGTGTACCAACTCCTTAGCTCAACACTTTCTGGAATTCATAAACTCCAATACCCTAGATCAACTTATCCACACCCCCATCAGGGGCAACAATATCCTAGACCTAGTCATTACCCACATGAGTGACCGGTGTTCCACACCTGAAGTCAACTCCTCGTTGGTCCGATCTGACTATAAGCTTATCACCCTTGATATTCACATCCCGCCCCCACCCCCCATTAAGGAAACCACAGTAAAGAATTTCGCCAAAGCCAACTTCATGCTTCTTAAGACAGAAGTGGTGAACTTCATGACACCCATGCAGATGGACAATACAGTTACAACTGCTGAATCCTACACAAATGCACTCTATAAGCACTTACACGAGTGCATGGATCGTGCTATCCCAAACAGAACCAAGACGCTATCCTCCAAAAAAGGAAGACAATCTGGTGGTCCCCTGCCATAAACAAACTGTACAACAGAAGGAAGAAACTGTTGCAAAAAAGAGAAAAATCCCATGAGTGGAGGAGCTCCCTGGTCAGCCTCAGTAAGAAGCTGAGATCCCTTATAAGATCCTCCAAAGCTAGCTACGAAAACAAAATTGCCACTAAATCCAAGGACAACCACAAAGCATTCTATAGCTATGCCAAGAATCTAGATGGCAACACCCAGATCTGCTCTGAGTAACAGAACAAAGGCACGAAAATTACAGAACCAACTGATATTGCCAACATCCTGGCAGATAGGTTCAGTGCTAACCTTACCCCCCCCTCTCACCCCCTAAAGGGCCCATATCTATTCAGGAAGAATGCAGAGTCCCTGTAATCACAACTACACAGGTAAAAGTTGCACTCTCTAAAGCCAAAAACACAGCATCCATGAGACCGGACAACATCCCGGGCTGTGTTTTACATGAACTTCAGAATGAACTGGCCCCCCACTTAAGCACCATGTTCAGTAATAGCCTCACATCAGGCTTTGTGCCCACTGAATGGTGCACAGCAACAGTTATCCCACTCCACAAAGGGGGAGCCACCACTGATCCCAGGAACTATCGACCTATTAGCCTGACAAGCCTGGTCTGCAAGGCCATGGAACATATCATCATGGAACTCATAAACAAAGACATTGGTAACTTCCAAACTCTGGATCCCACCCAGCTCGGGTTTGTGAAAGACAGATCATGCCTCCTGAACCTGATTGACTTCTTTGAGGCAGTCACCAAAGCCGTGGATGAAGGTAAGGTGGTTCACACAGCCTATCTTGACCTCGCCAAGGCTTTCGACACCATCCCCCATTCTGGAATTATAGCTAAATCACCAAACTAGGTATAAATCCCTATGTCACAAGATGGGTTGCCAAATGGCTCACTGACAGAACCCACACTGTAAAAGTTGCAGACTCCAAATCTGACCTCAAAGCCATGACAAGTGGAGTACCACAGGGTTCCATCCTGAGACCTCTCCTGTTTGTTATCTACTTCTCTGAAGTACAGGCTAACACAGAAGGCCTCTGGCTAATGAAGTTCGCAGATGACTGCAACTAGAAGCCATAGTCAAGTCCCTAAATGATGTGGACATCTTACAGAAGGGCCTCACTGAGACAGATGCCTGGTGTCAGAGTCATGGCCTCAAGCTCAATGCCAAAAAGTGCAGTGTCATCCCCTTTGGTAAAATCTCTGTACCCATGAACTACCACATAGGCAGCAATCTACTTAACACTGAATGCGTGATAAGAGACCTTGGGACCCAGGTTGACAGTAGTCTCTCCTTTGATAGTCACATTGCCACAGTAGTCAGGAAGTCCTTCTATGTGGCACACCTCATCATAAAAGGGTTCTCATCCAGGAAAAAAGAGGTCATTGTTCCCCTCTACTCGTCCCTCATTAGACCTATTATAGAGTACAACGCCCCTTTTGGAATGCACCTCACAAGACATCTGCAGCCACTGGAAAGGCCACAGAAGTACCCCACAAAGAGGATTACTGGCCTCAAACAAATGCCCTACACTGACCTCCTCAAAAAACTCCAGCTTTACTCCATAGCATATCACCTACTCCGAGGTGATCTCTGCCTAACATATAAAGCTATGTGAAACCCAGAGCTGTTGGACATGCTACACCTAAAGAAAGCCCAGTCCCTCCGAGCTACATGCTCTAGGGACCTAAACCTTGTCACCACAATAAACAGGACACGCTGGAGGGATAGATTCCTGTCTCAGAGACTTCCTATACTCTGGAACAAGCTACCCATCTATATCAAGCAAAGTTCTTCATTAGCACTCTTCAAGAATAATCTTGATGAGTGGATGGGAAATAGAAAATACACCCCGGGGATCACTTCTGTGTCTCTGCTCGACAGTGGCACAGGAAAATAACTTTCTTGGGTGGGGTAAGCTATGGAACCTTGCTGGCTAGGCTTACGTAGGCCCTTGGGCCGATAGCGTAGTACCTACCTATGAACCTATGAACCTATGAAAGAGGGTCTGTTGGATCCATTAATGGCACCAGATGAGGTTGACACTATCACCTGCCCTCTTTTTATCAGTTATTGCAAGACTAGAATATAGAATTAGAGCTGTTCTGACTGTCCAGACATAGCTGGATGGCTTGACCAATATATTTCTTATGTTTCCTGACTGTGTTCTGTTAAGCACAGATATGTTTCCTACATTTGCAGTATTAGGCAAGGTAATGCAGATCTTTCATTCTTTTCGTGAAGTCTCTGGTCAATATTGTAACCCCTACAAGTCATCAATTTTAAAGAATGATATAGCATCCAAGCTTAAAATATTTATCTATGCCAATTTTCACTGAAGCTACATATTTAGGTTTGCAACTGAAAACAACTTTTCTTGATACAATAGAAATAAATTGTCAGAAGCTAGAAAACAACCACTTTCCAGACAATACTAGGAATGATAAGAGCCATATAAATTATGGTATTGCTGAATAACTTATATACAGTAAGAAACAGCCTTTGTATTTATTTATTTATTTATTTTTTTTTTTGTAGTTATACCAATGTCTTCTGTCAGTTCAAAATCTTATTGATTAAGGAATAAAGGAAGGAGGAGTTCAACCTGTGGGATAGCTCCCCAATTTCTATGGGGGATTATGTATTCCTCGCCTAAAGAGATATACCCTAGCATTCCTATTAAATTTGGTTATTTGTTTTTCCTGAATATGATTCTTTGGAGAAATTAATATGATTTCATATTCCTTATTCAGAAACTTATACATTTTATGCAGAATGGATCAGGCAAACACCCACAAATATGAACAGACTTGGGGATTTCGTATGTGGAAAGTGACCCAGTGATCTAATATGAGACCATCCCACAGTCAACACCACAATAGCTGCCAGCTCTAGGAATATATGGTTAGGTAAAGGAGTTACTAAATGTAGTGACCTAGAGCTGTCCTACAGTTTAAGCATATTGGAACTTTACTACAAATAAGTTCAAAATTGTCTTTGGTCATATTCAGTTTGAATTGGGAGTTTTGGTTATTTGGTATATACAGGAAGGACACAAGTTTGGATAATTAAACTTTTGATGTATGAAAGATGGGTAAATTAAAACACTTGTCCAATATGTGTATAATGTTGACAGGAATAAATGAGAAGGGTCAATTGCTAATAAAAACTCTTTATTATTGGATCAGTGTTTTGCACACAATTAAAAATTTGCTTTTCTTACATAGAAAATAATAAAGGACTTCAGAACTAATTAAATGGACATGGTCATATGTTTATATACATAACCAATCAGTCACTTGACATATCAATTTCCTTTCGGTTACCAACAAAATTTATGTAAAAAACAATATTAATATATTGAACAAACAACTATTAAACACGATCTCATATGTTCTGTGTGTACTTAGTATAGTTTCTCACATTTTAAAAAAATACATAACTTAATAAATAGATGAAATAAAACTTAAAATATAAATTAAATAAACATTGTACAACAGTGAATTTTTAATTTAGCTGCTCTTATCTTTAAAACTGGTAAATAGAAAAATGTTAATTCCTAGAGCCATGGATGCACTCAGTCTGAGTTGTTGTATTAACTCTTTATACCCAGTTTTCATTTCCTATGGACAACCTCTGGGATTAGCTATAATTTCTAAAATTCCATAAACAAACTTTTGAAAGCTTGGACAAGTCAATGCATATTTATATAGTGTATTATTGATATCATTTTTCAAAATTTCATAATAATGCTCTTAAATAATTTTTCTAAGGGGGTCTTTTGGTCTTGCCAATATAAAATGCTGGAGAATTAAAACACTTGGCCAAATCAGTAAAACTTGCTGTACCACAAATGCCCCTTTGAAAAAATACTTTTGATGCCATAATATTAACCAAGGTAATGTATTAACTTTGTAAAATTAAACTGACAATGTTTGCAAGCACCACACTTGCTCATGCCCTTTTTCAATGTGTCTGTTTCTTATGATGCAAAACCATGTAATTGAATCCAAAAAGATTGAATCTTGAAATGTCGAACTGGCTTCTCCTCTCGAAGAGGGTATTTTTTGGGGTGGGTGTTTGCTATTTTGATAATGTGGAGCAATAATTTATTTGGTATATATAATAGGCAGGAAGTGGGGGGCTGCAGGGGGTCTAGAGCCCCTACAAAAACTCTGTGTTTTGTAATGACGGGTTCCAGAGGCGAAGCCAGATCGACGTTCTGAGATTCGATCTTCTTGGATTCTATCATATGTTCTTTCGATCATATGAAATGGATCCATTTTAATAATCTGTTAATATTGTTATTTGATCCTTGTAAAAACTCTTTAAAGTTATTAGAAATTTTGTAAACAAAATGTGGTTCTTAACCTACTTCTATAAAACATGATTACTTACCTTAAAAACAGTCCAATTTCTTTCTAATTTTTTCATCATATTAAAACAAATACTATATTGTAAAATATAAGTTCTCTGTTAATTGTTCTTTTGTGGACTTGTTTGATAAGTGTTAAATGACTCATATGGTTGAGTGATAGATTGCACTACTATTTATCAAATTACCACTTCCCACAGCTAGTAATGGACTGTACTTGCTGCCCCATTCATAGGTTCCTAGGTGTGTACTAGACAAACAACCACAACGACCGCTTTAAGCCTAGCCATACATCTCAAATTTCTGACAAGTCCTGGTATTCTTGATTAGTGTAAGTACAGGCCTGAGAGAGGAATCATTTACAGGCTGCCTGCGTCCATTAGAGTCATAGCTGCCAACCCATGGATGAATTTTTTTTCCTCATCAAATTGTCCAAGTTACACTTGAAATGGTTTAAGAAAGAACTCTGATTAACATGGGATCCTATTCCAGAGAAGGGGTAGTCCCTGAGATACATACCTGTCTCTTGAACAGGTCCTATTTATATTACAGGCAAGGTTTAAATCCTTAGAACAGGAAATTCTGCTTGTGTTTGATGTCTTTCCATATCACTCTTGCAGTATTCTTTCCATAAGGGATCTCCAGCAAAGGATAGTCCCATGTTCCGCCAGTAGACCAAACCCTTTAGGTCTTATAGGCACCATGCATCACACATATGCTCCCTACAGAAGGCACAGTACATAAAGGTGATGTACAGATGCATACTTCCAGAACTTATTTGCCGCCAGTCCAAATGTCTTTATTGAATGCCTCTCTGAATGCCCTTTTGCTGTGCCGGTTACCGATCTTTTAGATAAATGCCCCACTTCACGTTTCTTCTCTACTTTTTTCTGCTTTGTATGGTATTTGTGTTTCTATCATCCAGGAAGGGAAAATGTCAGTGTGGGAGGTAGTTTCTCCATAAAGACCATCATGACCAGTCTTTTTTGCATGGGTGTTTCCCATGACCATAAGCAGTGCTTTATCTGCCAAGCTTTTGTGTCTAAGACCATCCATAGTCATCTCTCCTCCTTGTTCATATATATTGACATCCAGTGACTTAAACTGTTACCTCAGAGTACAATGGCAGAATCCTCCTGTCCCAGGGTCCAGCTGTCTGTCAAGAAAAGGACAAAAGGTTTAGGCCTGATCCAGATGCTGTCCAGCCTCCCCTGCACAGCTCTATAGAGGCTAGTGAAAGTCCTGAAGACTGTCCATTGTTTGAGTCAGATTCTTCTGCCACAACCCCATCAGAAGCCTGCATGGATCTGAATTCTTGCACATCCTCTGAGGCTTTTCCAATTTTGGCTCCTGAAATGGAAGGAGAACCACAGCTGATGATATATGAGTGGAGTTCCTCCAATTTTAGTAAGAAAGGAAATACTACCATTACTGAATCTAGTCAATGGTCTGTACCACCAAATGTTTTTAGGGCAGACATCCCACAGAAAAAGAAGCAGAAAACTAACAACAGGGGAGATATGTTTAATGATCCCTAGCATGAAGGGCAGAATTTTACTTTGTGTTTGTTTTAATGCTTTAATGGCTCTGAAGCTTCTTCAAGGGGTGTCTGTCCCTGCTCCACCAGTCTTCTACCCCTGTTAAGATGCCTAGGGAACTGAATTCCACAGATGAAGACTTGGGTGTTGGAAACAAGTCCCTGTCTTATTCCTCCCAAATTCATTCCCCTCTGGACTACAATTTGAAGGAATAGGATTCCTTGAGTCTAGATTCCCTTATGGAGGAGTTGTCCTTTGGGGATACCATTGCTCCCATGATGGAGTATTTTAAGTGGGACTGTTCACAGGTCTGAGACATTTCAAAGAGGTACTATGAGCTCCTGCAAATGGAGTGTCCTAAGCTTTCAGCTGTCCCACCTGTTTTGGCTGCCCTTTTTGACACATTTTCTACTACCTGTGTGGCTCCTAACTCTCAGCCTCCAACACCCAAGAAACCTGACAGGTTCCACAAGTTGTTTGAGGACTGAAAGTTTTTGTATAAGTGCCCTTTTGCTGATCCTACAGTGGTCCCAGTTTCTTCTGACAAATGTTCTAAGCTGTTGCCATCTACTAAGCTCCTTCCTTCTGAGAAGGATAGTCAGGCTATGGAAAGGATGGGCAAGAATGTTTATACTGCTGCTACTCTGTCTTGTTAATTACCAGACAAATATGACTCGGTACATTTTGGCTCTCCTTTTCTAGGTATCTAAGGTGGAGTCTGATCTTCCTGATTCTGAAGAGCAAGACTACTGCTCTTTCCCTGCTGTGGTCCACTTCTTGGGTTGCATGTCAGTCAATAAAATGCAGCTGATGCCTCTTTCAGATCCGCTGACTTTGGTTCAGTGATGAGGCATTATTCTTGGCTACATCTTCAGGCTTTACCTGATGATATGAAGGCCAAGATTTTGGATGCCTATCTGGATAAAAAATGTTTTTGAGACAGCTGCTGCTGACTTAAAATCCCTCCAGGATAAGGGTATGGCTTTGCAGGAACTAAAACATATTTTTGCATTTCCTATTTCCAAATTTGAGAATATTTATCCTTCCAGAGGCATTTTCCTTCTAAATCTGCCTTTCCTCATAGACAGACTCACCTTCCTCTTAAGAGTAAGAAGGGTCTAAGGCATAAGCTTCCTGCTAAGTCTTCTCAGAGTCCTTCATCCCAGAAGCCATCTTTTCAAGACAAGTCTATTTCTATTTGACATTTGTCTTTCCCTTCCCCTCAGCCAGATCCCCTTGTCTCTCCACCTTTATCTTTTTCAAACTGGCATCTGATCATCTAGACTCTTGGGCACTGTCTATTATCTGTCAAGGGTATTGCATAGTTTGGAAATCCCTCCCCCCCTTTTCAGACATTCCACAACCTCTTCAAGAACAGCGACCACATTTCCCAGAGGTTCTGCTCTCCCTTCTGGTTCAGGGCACCATTTAGCTTGTTCCACCCACCCAGGTGGGGAAGAGGTTTTACTTGGAAGGATGGTTCATGGAGAACAGTTCTGGATATTTCTCTCTGCAGCACCTTTTCCAAGGCTCCTTCTTAGCGGATGTTGTCTCTTCAGACTTTGGTTCCTCTTCTTCCCCAGGCCTTTCTTTGTTTCTCTGGACCCCAAGGATGCTTACCTCCACATCCCCATTCACAGTCTGTTCAGGAAATGTTTGTTTCTCTGTTTCTTCCTTGCATTTTCAGTCCTCTGCTTTTCCTTATGGACTTTATATTGCTCCAGGAGTATTTACCAAATGCCTTGCTCCTGTCATTACTTTTTGCAGGCTTTGGGAGATACAAATTTGTCCATATCTAGATGACCTGCTCACTCAATCTCCTTCTCCCAGCAGCCTGTTGCAGGATATCCAGCTTACCATTTATCTTTCACACAGTTTGGGGCTCACCATAAACCTTCAGAAATCACTCCTGATGCCTTTCCATAATCATGATTTCCTTGGAAGCAGGCTTCAGACACTTCCCTTGCTGGCATATCTATCTAGTCCCAAGGTTTGGTCTCCAATAACCATTTTTCTAGTCACTTCTTCCTCTGTCATGGCCAGAGAATTTCTCAGGGTTCTGGGATTTATGGCCTCAACTATTCCCATACTTCCTCTCATCACACTCCATATGTGGAAATTTTAATGGTACCTCAAATCTGTTTAATAATTTATTTTATTTAATTAAATTTATTTATTTACTTATTTATTTAGTTGTCTTTGTTGACAGGGAAACGTTTGACTGGGCAAAACCCATTTTCAGTGGAGGTCCGGGAGAAAAGCTCCACAGTTAAGTTATACTTGTTGTACCTCTATAATTACAAGGTTAAAACATTTATACATGAGCTAAGTTATATGATTTATAAATGTTTTTTTAAATTAACATAAATTGTCTAATTATTGAATAGAGAAATATTGAGCAACAATTAATGAGTGATGGCTGCAGGGCAAAGATCAAACTGGGGTGTTTTTAAGTTTAATAATAATTTCCAGACAGACAAATAGAATGTAGCTTTAAAAATAAAGAGAGAGATATAAAAGGAGAAGTTATGGAAATGAGCAAGAAGATAAATGGACAGAGGAAAAATTTATAGTTAATGGTGGGATGTGAGAGAAGGAGGAAAAAGTAGAGTTTAGGATATAAGTACAGTATAAGGATGACCAATAAGGCATAACAAGATTAGGAAGAAAGTAATCAGAGTAAAGGTAGCAGGAAGAATATAACCATGTATGACATAGGTGCTGTTTAAGTTTTCTATTTGTTTTAACTGTACTGGGATTTCATGCCAGAGTTTTGACACATAATGAGAGTAGACAGAGTCTCAAGCAGTGCTGAATGCCTTACTGATGCACAGTAAAGGTTTGCTGGAGTGAAGGTCTCTAGTGGGTGAATAGTACAGTATTTTGTAATGCTGGGCTATCTCTCAACCTCTGAGCACAAAAACTCTGAACAAAGCCAAAATGAATGGGGAGACAGAGCCCCAAAAAGGGCCAATTTTTAAATATTGCTCTTATAAACTTAGAAAGTTGTTAGTATAAAATGTATTTTATTACCTTGCATTTTCTGAAGGATATGAAGTCTGAAGCTCAAGTGATTGCATTATTTATTTAATTTAATCCTCACTGATTTGCCACAAAAATTAAAAAAAACACAAAATTTGAAGAGCAGACCAAAAATATGAGTCAAAAATCTGGACATTCTGCAAACATCTGGGCAATTGAGAGGTATGCTGGGCATTTGTCTGGGGAGTACAATAGGTTGTGGGCAAAGATTAGTTGTGAGTATGTTAAGTGGTTTGGGAGTTTATGCCAGTTTAATGGTTTTAATGCAAGGCAATGGTGTGTTTCATAAGGTTGGTTACAAATTTAGCAGTTTTGCAGTAGCAGGAGGCTACTTCAGTTTTCTATATAGTGTTGATATTTGTAAGAATAGGAGAAGAATATAATGGAGAAGGAAGAAGGTATGTTGCTGCTCAGGTAATCTTTGCTTGATCTGTCAGGTAGTGTTTGGCCCTATAGACAGGGCCGAGTTTTTAATAAGTTTTCTAAATCACATGAGGTATGTGGTGATCAAATTTGAGGTTGTCTAGTTTAGTCTGGCTTATAGTTTCTATTATTGTGTCATCATTTGAGGTAACATGAAATATGTGTTTCTGGTTTATGTGTTGTTTTGGAGTAAATAGAATAAGTTTTTATTGGCATTAAGTAGCAACTTAGAATTTTTTAGCCACATTTGTCAGTGAATGATTTTTGAATGATTTCTTCTAATTATGTTATGGATGGGGCAGAGCAGATAAGGGATGAATTGTCGGCATATTGTACAAGAGTGGCAAGTGTTGTAGCAGTATGAAGTTTATTTATGAAAATATTAAATAGAAGGTTCATAGGTTCATACTAGGCTATCTGCCCTAGGGCATTTATAAGCCTAGCCAGAGTGTGTTTAGCTTTCGCCACCCATTTTAAATTAATTTTGCTATGCCCTTTTTCGAGGTTAGTATACTGCGCCTCTGTCTAACAGTGACACAGAAGTGATACCCGGGGTAAACCTATGATCTCCCATCCACTCATCAAGACTCCTCTTGAAGAGAATCAATGAGGGACTCTGCCTAACCTCGACTGGGATTTTATTCCATAGTGAAGGGAGCCTCTGGGTTATGAATCTGTCCCTCCAGCATGTCCTATTTATTTCAGTGCTGAGGTTCAAGTCTCTCGAGCATGTAGCTCGATGGGATTTGGATTTTTTGAGGTGCAGCATGTCCCTTAATTCCGGGTTGGACATGGCCTTATACGTCAGGCACAGGTCACCTCTGAGCAGGCGGTATGCCACTGAGTAGAGCTGGAGTTTCTTTAACCGGGCAGCATATGGCATCTGTTTGAGCCCTTTGATCCTCTTGGTGAGGTACTTTTGGGGTCTTTCCAGTTGCTGCAGGTGTTTGGTAAGGTACATCCCAAAAGGGGCATTGTACTCGATTATGGGCCTGATGAGGGATGAGTAAAGAGGCACGATGACCTCCCCTAATCTAGATGTGAATCCCTTCATGATTAGGTGGGCTATATAAAATGTTTTTCTAACCACTTTGGCCACGTGGTTGTCAAATGAGAGATTGCTATCAACTTGGGTCCCCAGGTTCCTAATTACTTCTTCTGTACTTAATGGATTACCACCTATGGTATGGGGTCGAGTATTGACCCCTGAGGAACACCAGCAGAGATTTGTTGAAAGTCTGAAAGGTTTTGTTTCCATTTAGCTGCCTGCTGATGATTGCATAAATAAATGTGAAACCAGGAGAGAGAGGGGTAAGTGAAACCTAGAGTTGCAAGTTCAAAGATTAACTTTTGGTGGGAACTTTGTCAAATGCTTTGGAAAAGTCAAGGAAAAGTGAAGAAACAAGGTCGCCTTCATTTTTGTATTGGTTTACTATGTTGAAGCTGAGGAGGGCAGTACTGTGGTTGGGCCTGAAACTGTGCGGTGTGTTGGAGAGGAAGTTGTATTTGGTTGTATGTTTCATAAGCTGAGAGAGAATACATTTCTTAAGGATTTTTGAGAGAGGTGATAGGATAGCAATAGATCTATAGTTCAACTCTGTTGAAGTGTCTCCTTTGTGAAGGGGTATAATAATGGATATTTTCCAGATGGATGAAACATAGTTTTCAGTTATTGACCATTTGATTAGAATGGAGACAGGGAAGGCTAGTGCTTCTGCACCTATTTTGAGGAACTCATTGGGAAGGGTATCAACAGCTCAGGTTGTTGCTTTTAATTTGGCTAGTAGTTTTTAATGGCTGATATTGGGATGGACTGAAAACTAAAAAACAGTGTGCTGCTTTCTAAAACAGATGGAAGTTGGAAGAGTGAAATGAGGTGGTCATTGATTAGTAATAGAATTAACTGAATAAAATGAGTGTTGAACTGAATGGCAATGGACTCTCTGCTGTTTGAAGTAGAAGGACAGGGTGTAGAGGTATGGCCGGGGTGTAACAGTTTGTTTAGAGAGGACAACATTTTGGTAGGCATCTTATGTTTTATTCTTATACCATTCTTTTCATGCTTTATCTCTTTGCAGCATGTCAGACATGGTGCTGTGTTAGATTTTACCCTTCTTGTCCTAACAGGCGCTAAATCATTTAGTATTTTAGGAAGGTGTAATTGAAGTGAGTAACTGTTTCATCTAGGTGGCATTACTCTTAATACATTCTAGTTGTAGTCAGACAGGGCTGCAATAAATGTTTTTGTCAAATTTGGATAAACTGCGTACTTGGTCATAGATTATTTGTTTGGGTGAATCATGTTGTTTTCTGATTACATAGTTTGGGAAGTGGTCATTTATATTGTATTGTAAGCAACCAGAAGATTTTATATTATGGGGTTTGTCAATGTCTAATCCAGTGTGGACTGCCTGTTAGTGCTCTAGTTGATTCTGATTATAGAGATTATTAGTTGGGTGAAGCTAAATAGGTGAACTGAGTCCTTGGGATTGCTGCAGTTTATGGATTGCCAGTCTACATTAAGGTTGCTTAAGGTGAAGGTTTCCTGAGGAATGTTGTGAGATATCCAGTGTAGGATATTTTCAGTTGTGGTGATATTACCTGGTAGGATGTACACTGCTGAGATACATAAACATTTCTTTTGGTTGATTTTCAGGTATGCAGTCAGAAGTTCAGCATTATTAAATTTGGGGGTATTCAGATGTGATGGAGGTATTTCTAAGTTGTTTTTATAAATAATAACAACACCACCTGCTATTTTAATATTTCTGTCCCTTTGAGTATGTTTAAACCCGGGGAATAATTTTGCTGAGGGCAGCTTCAACATTGCCACCCCCTGAAATTCTCTGTTTTTCTTCCTTGTCTCAAATGTGAGCTTCAGTGATGGATTCATCAGCTCTCTCTCTCTCTCTCTCTCTCTCTCTCTCTCTATCACTCTCAATCCAGGGCTTCCCTTTCTGGCTCTGATTCCTTGTCAGAAGCTGTTCACAGATGCCTCAGATGTGGGGTGAGGAGCTCCTTGTGGTACCCCAAAGTTCCTGGGTCTCTGGCCTCCTTAACAAAGATGAGACCATATCAACATAAAAGAGCTTTGCTTCAGGCTCTGCAAGCTTTTCATTCCCTGTTTCATCCTGGGTAATTCAAAGTCTTAACAGACAATACCAATGTGATATGGTATGTCAACAAGCAGGGAGAACAAGGTTTTATCTCCTTTGCAGACTAGTTCTTCAGGTCTGGGATCTAGCTATGTGGTATCAAGTGACTCTTCACATGGTTTACATTCCCTCAGACCACAGTGTCCTGGCACTCTATGAGCAGGTGCAGAACACAGGCTCATGAATGGATGGTTCACAGAAATGTGTTCCTGAACATTATACATCAGTGGGGTATTCATCTTGTAGATCATTTTGCCTCCTTTCTGTTTCAGAGTCCCAAGTCCTCTCCCTTGGAAAGTGGACTTCCTTTTTTTTTTCCTTGGAAGGAAATGTTAGTGTATGCCCCCCCCCCCTCCCAATTCCCACATGTTTTGCACAAGATCAGGCAGCACTTTCCCAAAAATCTTACTGGAGACTTCCTTTTGGCCAAGACAGTACTGCTTCCTCCTCCTTCCTCACTTGGCCAGGGACAGTCACCACAAGTTACTTCACTGGATGGTTCTACTCAACACAACAAGGGATCTCTTATCTATCCTTACTTGTCCACTATTTAAATGACACTCTGGGTGATATAGTTTTGATCCCTTTCAAGCACCTCTCTTCTGAAGACATGCCATGGGTTCTGCAGGAGGACAGGAAACCCACTACCAGGAAATGATATATGTAGAAATGGAAAAGATTTTCTGTCTGGTGCCTCTGTCACCATCAGGATCCCCCATCTGTGGAGGTTCCTCTAGTTCTCTCTTATTTGTGCGCTCTTCTCCATGCTGGCATATTCCTCAGTTAAAGCTCATCTATGAGCTATTTCTGCTTGTATTCCCTTGAATCCTAATCTGGCCTCTCGGTTTGAGTTCAATCAATTTCTTAAAGGCATCCTTCATATCAGACCTCCCAGGAAATCTTTTCCACCTTTTTGGAACCTTAATTTTGTACTTGAAAAAATGACCCAGGGTCCTTTTGAGCCTGCTTCTCCAGCTTACATATACCATTGTACTTAGATTGTTCTTTTGGTTCTTTCTTCAAACAAGAGTGTGTCTGATCTTCAGGCTCACATGGCTATACCTCATTTCTTAATTTTTCAGACATAGTGTCTCTTCATACTAATCCTTCTTTTGTGTTCAAGGTGGTCAATGAGTTGTCCCTTAATATGTCTTTTCATCTTCCTTACTTTTTTCCTTCTGCAGTCTGCCAGTAAGAAGGTTCTTCATACCTTAGGTTTGAATAGACAGTTCACTATTTAGATAAAACTAAAGTAATTCACAAATCTGAGGATCTTTTTTATTTGTTTTCATCCCAGGACTTTCTGTTTGACTGTTTCTAAGCAAATCATCTCATCCTGGCTTTCTGAGGCCATTTCATTTGTTATGTCATTCATGGTAGACATCTTTCTACATCTGTAAAGGCACATTCTTCTTTGGTAGTTGCCTCCTCTGGTGCTTTTTAAAAGAGTTTGAATACCAGCTCCATCCTTGAGGTTGCTTGGTCCTCTTTTCATGCTTTCAATGAACATTACAAATTGGATGTTATTTCTAGGGCTAGGGAAGGGTTTGTCAGGGCTATCCTGCAATGGTGTGCCTTCCACCTCCCAGGCTTCCTGTTAGATCTTGTACTCTCCCTTATGTGAGGACTACTGCAATAGTGATACAGAAGGCCATAGTACACTTGTGTAAAATCTCACCATAACAGTAAATGTTCTGTTCACTGTTACACTATTTGGTCCCTCTCTCCTACCCCTCCCCCCCTGTTCCAGCTCTTGCCCTGTATTTTTGTTCTCCATCAGTGGAGGGATCCTTATTCCTTTTCTTCTGGATGTAGATGTTCTCTTTTGCCTATTTCTGTTCCTCCTGGGGCTTTTCAGTTCTGAGTGTTTCCATCCGTTTATCATCTTTATGCCCTACACCTTGCACGGCATACATGGTATGTAAGGCACCTATACGACCTAAAGGCTTTGGCATACTGGCTGGATGTTGTGTTATCCTTAGCAAGAGATCCCTTATGGAAGTAATATTGCAACAGTAAAGAGAATATCTACTGTTATGGTAAGATTTTACACAACTGTATTTTTTGTGGATATGCAGGATGTCCATCAAGATGGGTTCTGTCAATGCCTTGTATGCCAGGCATTGATATCCCTTCAAAAGTGTGTAGGAGACAGAATACTGAGATAGAGCTTTCAGGTGGTCTGCATAGGACAAGTT